>NW_020884878.1:19630062-19698079 GCF_003945725.1 Corapipo altera | reverse complement strand
TTTCCTTTCCTTTCCTTTCCTTTCCTTTCCTTTCCTTTCCTTTCCTTCCCTTTCCTTCCCTTTCTTCTTTTTTCTTCTTTTTTCTTTTCGTCTTTTTCTTTTCTTTCTTTCCCCCCCTTTCCTCTTCTCTTATCAACTTGTTAAAATACTGCCAGGCTAGAAGAGAAAGCTCAGGACATATGTTAGCAGGGGATAATAACTTGACAGCTTTTTAAAGGCAGAATCCTTTTATTTTCTGCAGAACACAACAACTCCATTTAAAAATTTTCCTTTCTATCTTCCTTTTTACTACAGTACCATGGCCAGAGTTTAAAGGAGGTACATTTTAATGCTTATAATAGGAGAAACTCAGTGGAATAATGAACCTGTAAATCTCCTGGCTCCATCAGAGATCATTAGCAACCCAGAGTGTTTAGCCTCTTCCAGGATCAAGCCCTGCATGAATCACATCAGGTTTTCAATAATAGTGTTAATTCCTTCTCTCAGACCTGAACACATAACTTCCTGCTTTTCAGTCACAGAATGATCAAAGTGTCAGGAATAGATTAATGTCAGCAGTAGGACTGGATTTTTGCACATTGTCCCTAACATAGTCAGGCTAAGCAAATTAAAGAACCAGTAATTGCAGCCAAAATCTTTGCTTTCAGCAAATGCTGACAAAGCTACACAATTTCACTGCTGCTGGCACCTTAGTCCCAAGCTTGAAAAAAAATCTAGGATTAAAGAGTTCTTATATCAAAACTTTTGTATATCTAGTGGAGCTCGTTAAAATATTTCCATCTGAATTTTTTTCCATCAGAAAATGGTGGCTGGGTGGAAACCAAGTGCTCCACAAACCTGGCTTTGGTGATGCTGGGGAACAAAAGGGAACAGTCAGGCTCCCTGTCTGTCTCTTATCTATGAGTCCCCAGGGAGACACACATTTCAGTGCCAAGAAGGCTATCATCCCAGGATGCTGAGAGCAGAGAAGGATTTGAGAAATTCCATATAACTTATTACAAAATATGACTGTTTGAATATGTCTATCACATGCTAAATGTTGCTGAGCGATGGAACTGTTATACCTCTGTAGTCCTATAAGTACTATACAAAATTATGGCATCATCTGGAGTTAGCCCAATTGTGTTCAGTTCAAAGCTGATTTTTAAAGAAAGAAGTAAGAACATATTGCTCTTTCTTTCATAAGCACATCACTTTTGTTCGATCCTCAGTATGCTCTTCTCTGAAACCACAGTAAGTTTAATGCTGGAGGGACTGGAAGTAAAAGCACAGGTGCTGGCATTTCAGTCCCCACACCTGCAAGGTAGGAGTTAGCCTCCTTTGGTTCACTAAACTACCATAAATAACATTATTTTCCTTCTATATTTCATTGTTAATAATAATAATGTTCCATGTTATATCTTTAACGCATTGATTGTAACAGGACTCCTGAGGGAGATAAAACACAAATGAAAACAAAAAGGGTATATGTGCTAGATCTAATGGGAAATGTGCCACTAGCATGAGGCAAATTGCAGGTGTGCTTAGAAAATTGTACATTGATACTTCAGTTCAACTGCACTGCCTGGCTTCTCTGGAGTTACATCCAGGATAACATTCTTTTTGTTGTTTCTGTTTATTGCAAGTTAGCCACTTACACTTTATCTATAATGCTTAGAAGATAATTTATAATGCTGAGAAGACATAAGGCACTGAGGATGTTCTGACACTCCCATGACTTATAAATACCCTTCTTTCATCTACAGTTCCTTAAAATCCATTAAACTTGATGAGAGTATGTGGTTTTGGAGAGATGAATTCCCAAGATTTCTAAACTCTGCTTTAAGACTGAAGTGGAGATAAAAATATTACCATGTATTTAAGAATTCATTGCTAGAAGAACCAGCTGTCTGGTTTAAGACATTGGGTTCAGCCTTGCTCCAAAGAACATAATGTTTTCTTGTTTTTCTACAGAGCTTGAAAGTGTATCTTGAATGCTCTGTCAAATATATAATTTTTCTTCTGTTTTCCACCTTCCTGAAACTGCAGACTTCAGATCAACCTGCTCAGGTGTAACTATTTACTGGTTTATGACTTTACATGTTTATTTCTCTCCCTTTACTTGACCATAAAACGAGGAATCCTTCCAGTCTTAGCTTCACAGGAGCTTCACCCACTTAAAAGAACCTTATTCCCATCCTCATGGATGCTAATAGAAAGAGAAGAGCAACATTGTGAAAGATGGTAAGAATATCCTGAAAGAATAGGAGAAATATGCAGGAAACACAAACATGGTAAGGGTGATCGTGTCATGTAGCTGCTGCCACTTTGCTGATGCTTCATTTCAGGAGTGAAGAGTTAGTCTCTAAAAAGGACAGAAACTACTCCACAGAGAATAATTCCTGAAGCAAGATGGCACCTATCAGTCTTCGAAGCACATGAAGATTATGGAGGTCTGCTGCATCAATTCCATACAGACCCTGAACATTTACAACTCCCTTTGCTAATTAGATATTTGGACTTTCTCATATTATTGACATGTATTTAAAATACATCTAATCCTGAAAATACTGGGATTCTTCAGACACTGCTCACTAGTTTTCTAGGATTAAAAAAAACCAAACCAGTTTGAATGTAGGTCCTCCCTTTGGTGTTGTTCTCGTAAAGGTGGTAACATTTCCATCTTGTGAACTTTTCCATTGTGAAACTGATTACAGGAGCCTTCTAAAAGAATGTTTTTAACACAGGTAATTCGGAGTTGCTGTATGTGCTTTACTGTAACAGGCACAAATATAGCAAGATGAATAATCCACTGAACAGAAAGGACTATAATGGTCCTATAAATATCACCATGGTCACATGCACAGTCGCACAGCACATGTTACAGAGGACAGAGATTAATCCAAAAAGACTATGAAAACACAGGACTAATCTTTATTTTCCTGTGGTATACTTACTATCTCAGTGTAACATATTGCACACAATATCAAATCACTTTCTCATAATTAATCTGAATACAAAAAAGGTTTTATTGTCCTGACTGATTACCAGATGCTATATTTCATGTAACATCCCATGTGTATATACTGTGTTCAAACACAAATTTGAACAGTTCTATCTTTATAATTGAGTTTTGACTTGTCACATTTTGGCAAATATTACTGATTTATTGAAGACAGTAAAGAAATATGGAAGCTTTAACAGCACCCTTCATTAATAACCTGTATGAATACACAACATATAGAACAGATACTACAAAAATTGTATTTTAAGGTAGTGCTCAAGCTGCTAGCACATGAGTTTAACTAGCATGGAGAATGTGAGCTGAGATTTCTTTTGCAGTTTGTAGTGTGGCCAGTCCAAAAACTAATGGAGGTAATTGTGTCTTTATTAAAGACAGTGAAATAAAATAAAATTATATTCACTAATAAGATAAAATCTCATGCTTATTAAAACAAACAAATAAAACTCTAAGTAAAAAGTTCTTGATTTGTTTTCTCTATTTTCTTATGGTGTTTTTGCAGAGCAAAATGTGAGGAATGAGAAGCATTAAAAGGTAAAGCTCTTTAATGATGGGAGAGGCACGGGGCTGGGTCAATGCACACAACATTTTGCTGAGTAGCTTGAATGATCCTGATTATCATATGCAGAAAAGGACACTTTTTTTTCCCGGTGTATATTTGACTGTTCCAGAGAAGTCAGATAAGCCCTTTCCAAACCTTTCTACTGGAGATGTTTGCAAAAATGCCACCTGATCAACAATATATACAAAATTGAAATGGATCAAGTCTGAGGAAATGAGGGAAGACATCCTTTCCTTCCAGAATACTCCTATTTCCCTAGGGAAAATACCTCCTGAAGCAAGAGAATATTTTTTCTTGGACAAACTACCCAAAAATGACCCTAAATCCAAGGGGAGAAAAATTAAGTGGGTTAAAACTGTGGCTGTATCAAGTGTCCTTCTGACTCAGACTGTTTGTCCTGTTCTCCCCTCCTGACTCCCAGACACAGTAGTTATTTGGGATGCAGACCAATAGCATATCCAGCCGCAGTGCCTACAGCTACTTCTGGGTAGCTGTCTGGAAAGCAATGTTAATTTTTTTCTGCTCAAGACAAATTGGCAATTTAAAGGCCTCTTTGAAAGCAGAAACAGGGTTAGGTGAGGTTGTATGTTTCCACCTGGGCATTTTTCAAAATTGATGCTGGGCAGCCTTTGTCATTAATAAGGATTTCTTTTTTATTCTCTTACTCAGGCTGCAATTAGATTCTGTGCATAGTGCTTTCCAGGACAAAGACAAGAATAAAAGCTGTAATCCCCAGACCTTCTAAATCACAGACTTCAGATACATTTTTTTCTTAAACAGGAGTGTATGCATCACTCCTGTGACAGGAGAAGGCTGCAGCTGGGATTGACTTCTTGGAATGTGGAGATGTGCTAAAATCATTCCTCCATATCTATAGTAGGTTGCAAATCAGATCAGCCAAATGCAACTGGCACATGGTATGCTTGAGTAGGACAGAAACCACAATGCTGTACTGTAAATGAGTGAGGTATGGAACTAGCTTCAGGAATGTCAAAAGACTGAAACCAATTCACAGAATCACAGAATGACTACAGTTGTAAAGGACCACTGTGGGCCATCTGGTCCAACCTCTCTGCTCAAGCAGGGTCATCCTAGAGCACATGGCACAGGATTGTGTCCAGGTGGTTCTTGAATATCTCCAGTGATGGAGACTCCACAACCTCTCCGGTCAATCTGTTCCAGTGTGCAGTCACTTGCACAATAAAGAAGTTCTTCCTCATGTTCTGGTAGAACTTCCTGTGCATCAGTTTCTGCCCATTGCCTCCTGTCCTATTGCTTGGGACCACCAAGAAGAGCCTGCATCCTTCCTCTTGATACCCTCCCCACAGATACTTATAGACATGGGTGAGGTACGCTCTCAGTCATCTCTTCTTGAGGCTGAACAGGCCCAAGTCCATCAGCCTGTCCTCATAAAAGAGACGTTCTAGTACCCTCATCATCTTTGTTGATGAGGAGGAGCTCCACATTCATCTCTGCTGGACCTGTTTCAGGAGCTCCATGACTTTGTTTTACCGGGGAGCCCAGAAGTGGACACAGCATTCAGAGGCCTCACAAAGGCTGAGTAGAGGGGCAGGATCACCTCCCTCAACACACTGACAATGTTCTTTGTACTGCACCCCAGGATACCATTGGCCTTCTTGGCCACATGGGCACACTGCTGGCTCATGGAGCTCCTTCTTTGCAGAGCTACTCCTACAGCAGCTCAGTTCCTATCCTGTGCAGGAGGTTATTATTCCCCAGGTGCAGGACTCTGCATTTGCTTTTGTTGAATTTTAGAAGGTTCCTCTCTGCCCATCTCCAACCTGTCAAGGTCCTTCTGAAGGGCTGCACAGCCCTCTGGGGTATCAACCACTCCTCCAGCTTTGTGTCATCAGTGAACTTGCTGAGGAGGCATCGGCCCCTCCATCTGAATCATTGATGAATCACTTGAAGAATACTTATTTGAATACTGAAACTTAGGGGACATTGCTAGTGACAGGCCTCCAACTAGACTCAACTGGCAAGAGTCTAAATCACTGTATTCAGACAGAACAGGCCTGAGATGTGAGTGCAGGCATGAACAGTAAGACACAACATGATTTCAGGGTCTTACTCACCCATATCTTTTGTGAACCGAATCTTTTGTTTTTATATAAAGAAAGATAAGTACTGACGGAAAACAGGAGTGAAATGGGATGTAAGGACTAAAGGTCAGGTGGAAAAATAACAGGGCTAACTTGCTTTGCAGATGTCTTGGCTAGTGGTCTGGCACTGCAACTTCAAAACAGAACCTTTTTTTTTTTTTTTGTAGAGATGAGGAAAGAGCAGGAGGGAAAAAGAAAGACAGGTGCAGATAGTATTATTAGATTTGTTAGTTGAAAAAGAGTAAATGGGATAAAGAATCCAATTTAGGGAGGCAGAAAAGAGCCTTCAAAGGGTTATACTGAAAGACTCATAATTATTCTGCTCACTGTCTTGTGTGCTGAGGCGTACTGCTGTTAAGTAATACTCTGGAAACTATTTCCAGAAATGGAGGAGCAGCAAAGACATACATGCTTTGTACATCCTTTGGTATCATGGCTCTTTGGGATAAAACATGCTCTTGCAAGTTTGGTAATCTGTTTGCTCTGTGGCCTAGATTCACTAAAGAATAGAATTCATAGGAGCTACAAAACTGAGAAGGATGCTGTCCAGCCTGCCCAATACAAAGTGCTGCAGAGATGAGCACAGATGTCATCGGATGTCTCTGTGCTAAATTTAAACATCTATTTCACCTGGAGCTCAGCACTTCCCCAGAAATTGGGTATGGTTGGCAGTTTTGTACTCATCAGAACTCAGTGTTGATAGCATGAATGTATGGTGTAGAAGGAAGATTCAAGTACTTCTTCTCTATGAATTACAGGCTTAATCTCCTGAAAGCCACCACTAAAAGAAATGCTGCAATCTTTGACAATTATGTAGCAAGTAATCCTCAGCCAAGTTGCTGAATTGTCATCAAATGTTACCTAAACTCAGTATTCAGTAGGCTGTAGAAAGAGTGGACATGACCTTGCATATTAGCCAGGACCCATCTGTCTGGTAAGAGAGGACTAGAGTTCCTGTTCTTCCATTTAGCATGAAACTGTTTCACAGAAAACAAAACAGCTTCAACAAGAGATGTTTTTGTTATTGTTGAGTAGCGCTTGCACAGAGTCAAGGCCTTTTCTGCTTCTTGTACCACCTCACAAGGAAGGCAGCTGGGGGTGCACTAGAAGCTGGTAGGTGATGCAGCAGGGACAGCTGACCCTAGCTGACCAGAGGGATATCCCACACCTTATGGCATCATGCTCAGCGTATAAAGCCGGGAGAAGAGGGAGGAAGGGGGGTATGTTTGGAATGATCTCGTTTACCTTCCCAGGTCACCATTACAAGCACTGGAGCCCTGCTTTCCTGGGCATTGCTGAACACCTGTGTGCCCGTGGGAAGTGGGGAATGAATTCCTTGGTTTTCTTTGCTAGCATGTGTGGCTTTTGCTTTCCTATTAAATTATCTTTATCTCAATCCATGAGTTTTCTCAATTTTACTCCTCTGATTCTCTCCCCCATCCCACGGGGGGTGAGTGAGTGACTGGCTGTGTGGGGCTGAGCTACCAGTTGGGGTTAAACCACGACAAGTGTCTCTCGTTATTTCCCAGTTAGGTCTTGACCTGCTTTACAGTCTGCACTAATTTTTCACCTCCAAGTTTTGTTAAATTAATAACTGGCTTTGTTTTAAGGTACTACATTTCCCCAGTCTGGAAGATCATTGGTGTTGGCAAAAAAAGAAGCTACAGACACTGGTTTCCCAGTACCCTTATGAATTACTTTTCCATGAGTGATGAGCTGAGATAGTGGCATAAAGATTATTTATAGCGCAGCTCTTAGTCCATTTATTGGTCAATGTTCTCCATAGCTATGACATTAAGTATATATTGTCTATCAGTTTTATTGATCTCAGACTTAATATTACATATTTGTTTTCATTAAATTGCATTTTCCATTTCCATGCCAAATGATATAGGAGATCAAAACCTAGCCACAGTATACCTTAATGGTAGTTGCACCTTCAAATTAGTATTGCTGAATTTGATATATGCTTTAGATAACTGCATGAAAATAGTTGAACATTTTTCAAAGAAGACAGGTTCTCAAAATGACTTCAAAAAGCTACAGTTAATAACAATGAAAAACTCCCACACCTTTCTAGCACAGCAAGTTAGTCTCTGTTATTACAGAAGTCCTTTGTTTAATGGTATTTTAACTCTCATGCAATTTTATCAGTGTTATCATTAAAGTGAGCCTTTTTTCTTTCAGTGAAAACTAAGCTCATGGCAAAATTTAGGCTTTGATGTTTAGTTTCCTTAGTGATCCAAAGTTGCATTTACTATGTAAGTTGGAATATATTTTCTGGGCTGGAATTACAAAAATAGTGAAGTTCTGGTCTTCATTTTATCCAGCAGAAAATGCAATTTGGGATTCAGTGCAAGATCTAAACCTTACCTGCACTTCCTCTCCAGGGAAGCATAAGCTTCTCTAAATACAAAAATCAGCAAACTCAGCACATATGCCAGAACCTTTGAAACAACAAGCTGAAGTTGTATGTTGCTGTTCCAAGTTATGACTGCAACCTAGGCAAACAAATATTTTTATTTTAATTACTGTCCATTGTATTTCCAAGATTCTGACTTTTTACTACTGGTTATACCCAGATGGGCATTTTAAATGTATTTTGCACATACTACAGTCTCCAATATTAATATTTCATTTCATTATTCAGCTTTTTGAATATATACACCCTAGCTTTGGTTTCATGCATTTCAATGGCATGCTTGGAGTAAATACTTTTAGTATTACTATGCAAACAAATTATAAATCAAAACTCTTCCCTGTTTGCAAAGGGAAATCCTACTTGAAGAACTTGATGGTACAGTACCTCGGTCATTCCCATCCTATTACTTACCATGTGAATATATTTAACCTGATGAACACATACTGTCCGTTGGGACTACCACTCTACTACTTGAAAATGTTTGCAGTGCAAGTACTTGTATTGAGGTTAACATATAATATAAAGGAAAAATGAAAAGCCTGTTACTAAGCCACTGAACTAGGCTTTCCTTCTGCTCTTCAATTAGAGTACAGAGTTAATTTATGACAGCGGTATTTTTGGAGCATTCAGCAAGGCTATGTTATTGCAGCAGTAATTCTTGTCTTTGCAGGGCATATGCTAAATAAGATTTTTCTGTAGAGGCAGAGCCTTGTACACTTTATATACTTTGCGTCTGGTGTAGGTAATGACCCAAACAGCAGCAAAGTCACAGCTTCTCAGTAGAGCTGACATTTGCAAGGTGTTGTGAAACATACAAAATCGATATTGTTGAAGTCCTTCAAGAGTCTTGGAAGAAAAAAATCAGTACTCTGAATGATGGTCATACTGATTATTTCTCTCAGAGACTATTTGCTTAGCACCCTGACTATAGTTTAAGCCTGATATAAAAATACTTTCTGATGTAAGTGTTGGCAATCTGAATAAAATCCAATTTTTTCTTCAACAGAATGCATTCAACTGAGTATAATTATGCATTTCATCCTTACCATTATGTGTCCAATACAATTCTGTTCTTTTAGAACTTGGAAGAGTTAGCTTGACATAATCTTCGATGGTGTAAAATCTTTTGCTATGCTCTTTGGTGTTAATGAAACTGCAGCCAAGCACCCAGCATATCCTGGAAGAAAATTTGAAGCCCATGTGTTCTTTATTAGCTATGATAGGTTGTGGGGGGTTGTTCATTTGGTTTCTTTTTTACCACTAGAACACATCCAAGCAGATTGCTGATACAGAAACCTGCATGGAGATAGAGGCTGGGGCAGCTGTTAAGGGAAGCTGTATTCCTCAGCGCTCCAGAAGCTGTTCTTTCAGACAAATGAGGACTTGAAGCTTAAACTAATATCACATACAGTAATGCACTCCCATACAAACCACTGTATCGAGCCCTCATAATATCCTCCCTGCTTCCTCTATCATTTTAAGTCTCTTTTATTATGCTCACTTGACATCTTCTGCATAATTCTGGTATCAGTTACATCAACGTTTTCTTAGCATTGGTTAGGTGTCTTTCTTTCCTTTCTAGACAATTAGAATCATATTATCTACCTACGGATATCTGCGATGAATGCACGTACTTCTAGGCTAATCCTCTCAACTTCTTTCACACTCAGTGGAAGGAGATAGAGAGCTGTTTAGTTGCTGCAATCTTCTTACAGCATCACATTTAATCTGAATCTGAGTCATGGGGTTTTTGATCCCTTCTGTACTTGCACAAAATTTTAGATGTTCTACTATTGCCAGGTCAGACAAAAAACATATTGTCTGAAGTCTAGGAAATGTGCAAAAAAATACCAGAATGTTCTTGCCATATGAATAGCACTCTATTCACAAAATGGTTGCAGAGTAGATTGTATGGCTGCCAGACTTTTAAGATAATAATTGGAAGCTGAAGATTGTCAAATTTTGGTTGGCTTGAATAAATGCACTCCGTCTCCAAGTACTGGTACTGTATACCTAATTGACTCATCATAAACTTTAAGTAAAAGCCACAAAATTCTGTAAAAGCTACACTGGTCTCTCCTTTGTACTTTGTGGTCTGAGAGCTCATTATAGTTTAACAAAAACCCAAACCCATGATTAAAAAACTAAAGGAAGTCTCATCTTTTTCACTCCAATATGCTCACCAGGTATATGGAAAATGATCTCAGGTACTTACAGAACAAAAGACAACTAGAAAATGGTGCGAAGACCCTGGAATTAAGCTTCAGTCTTAAGTTCCTTCTGAGGCAAGATACAAGTACAAGAAATGGTGCAATTTGAAATGTGTGTTTCAAAGCACAGAGTTGTAAAACCAGAAAGCTGTCAGGCAATCACATCGAGTCACAACAAGAATAAAAGAATTAGTTCTCATAAAGAACTCTCTCAGATATTTGAATGCATTAAATGGTTCAGAGTGAATTGTGAATATTTTGTATTGCATGCTGGAACAGTATAGCGTGCTTTGTCAATCAGTTTTTCACACACAGTGGGTTAAACTCTGGTGTAACAGCAGAGCTTCCTGCCGTGAATGGGGTATAATGCAGAAGATTGGTGCTGCTCAAGTGCCAGCAGCTACCTGCTGGTAGAATGTTATCACCAAATGTGCTTCACAAAGGCTGTCACTCAGCCTTTTAAAGACATTAACAACTGGAGGATTACTCTGTAAGAATGCTGAATTGTTGCACTGAGCATGGCTACAATTCACTTAGATTTGTTTACCTGTAGCCAAAGGCAGGGGAAAAATAAAATCATGCTGTGTGTGTATTTTTCATTTTAAGGTAGAAATTGTGAATAAGACAGAAATAAAATAAATTTGCTGTACCCTTTTTCCCGATTCTGTGTGGGTAATGCCCTGTATATAAGAGAGTGTCAGTCTTTCTTTTACATCTGAAATTAAATGCTTTTTTTTTTCATTATTTGATTTTTAGTCTATTAAAAAACATGATTAAGTCATGGGCCTGCAGTTCAGGAATGCATCTCAGTGTTCAGTTGTTCTGCTCATGTTACGATTAAACAATCTACAGAAAGATGGAATCTGGGCCATTTGATTATTTTTCAGTTTAGTGGAATCTAAGCATGGTCATCACAAACAATAGGTCTTACTGGTTTCTCTTAACTTTTTATAACTGTGAAGTAGTCTTCAGATTTTAATTAAAAGACCATGTTACTTTTTAATTACATACTTTTTTCTTCTACACTGTGAATTAATAGCCACTTTATGATTAACTTGCAATAAGACCTGGAGCAGGACATACAAAACCAGGGCAATAAGGAAATTAAAATTATGTAAACTGCAGAATCAAAATCTCTTCTGTCTGCAGTTATATGTTTATTTTCCTTTGATATGAGAACTTCTAGCTATGTTGAATATTTATGCATCAAAGTGTTTCCTGGCAAAACTATTAGAGGTAATGTGAGGTCATTTTACAGTATTGTTCACAAGATCATTTGGAGCAGAGCACAGGACTACAGTAGTTGTCAACCGGTAATATGCTGGAAGCAATCAAGTTCCTCTGTAATAAGAGGTACTGCCAGTGCTAATTAGCAAAGGTATGAAATAATGATATCTTTTTAATCAAGAGGTCTCACTAGGAGTCAAGCTTACGCACATATTTTATGGTATTTACATTGTGTTTTATTGGGATACCTCTGAGGCTTCTCATGGATTACTGGGACAGCTGGAATTGGACCTGGTGGCTGATTAACTCTCAGTTAGTGGTAATTATGAGAGTGAGGCCCAAGTGTTCAAATAAGCACTGCAGCACACTGTGCTGTGTTACACTTTGCCATGCATCTCTCTCTGTGCTCTCATAACACTCTGCATGTTCCTCTGTCAAGAATGTTGAACTGAAAGCTTCACTGCTCTGGCTGCAGCTGCCGACACTCATGGTGTTTTAAGTAGAGTGGTAAAGGGTGAGTCTTTCACCTTCTTCACACATCAGAGGCTTTCAGAAAGATATTTCCTTTTAGTAAAGTCTTTTTTTTTGCCCTTAAAGTCCTAATTGGTGCTGTGGTAGATGTTGATCATGGGCTTTTGGCTGTCTACAGGAAACTTTACTGGTCCAGGAAAACCAGGACCAGAGTAGCTGAGCTGCCACTGGCGATGGGAGATGGTAACAGATATAAGCAGTTAACAGAAAAGCGTGAGTGTGTTTGTGAAATTAGAAATCCTCAGCTATGTATGGGCAAAGACACAGGTGGAGAGAGAAAGCAGTACAGCAGATGTGTTTCAGACTAAGTTGGAAGGTGAGCTGGGCCACAAAAATGGACCTAGGGGTTGTGACTGGTGAAAAATGTCAGAGTTGGTAAAGAGACCTAGGGCAGGCTCTTTTAGAGTAGAGCTATTCCATCAGAAGAGAGTAAAATAGGAAAGGACTTGGGGAATAGATGAAAGAGGTGTTAGTGAGAAGTTTGAACTGTTCTTGAGAGACCCAGAAATTGGATTTGGGAGAGGTGAAGTTCTTTTACAAAGTCTGAGAATCTCTGTGTGAGTTGGGAGGCACTGAGGAGATCTGTGGCTGTGGAATAACTTAGGAAGAAGCTAAGAGACTCCAGAGATAAATCACTCGGAAAAGGGAGACTCAAACAGCTGGAGTTAGGAGTCACACAGGTACGTGAAGAATCGCCATGGGACACTCACTCCACAATGCATGTGTGAATGAAATAAAGAGCTGAGACATGTCCTTTGCTGTTTTAGTTTAATAAAGTTCTGAATTTTCATGAGCTAGAAAGAAGATGGAGGATATAACTGTGCCATGCCAAGAACAAAACAGTCATTTAAAAGTGTTTTAACTAGAGACTGGCTTAAACAATTCAGAGAAGTAGAGTTTGAGCAGCCAGACAATGCAGAGAAAACAATAAGGAACATAAATGATGGAAAGTCCCCTATTTACTTCAGTGGCAAAAGTATTCATATGCAGCTCAGTGGCATGTCTAATAGGAACATAAAATGGTAGACAAAATATGAGTTCCAGAACTGTGGGAGTCAAGATGAACCCCTGCAATCAGCAGAACTGAGAATGTTCAGTGTACTTATCCCAAAATAAAAAGTCTTCCTGGAATCTGATATGAAGAAGTCCTGCTATACAACTGTCTTCATAAAAGGCAACAAGAATGATAACAGATTACCTCACAAAAAGTGATGGGAAGCAGATTGCCTGTGCCTTCTTATTGGTTTTATGCACAGAGTTGATATGAGGAATGTCAATGAATTATCTTTGTCATTATCTGCTTGTAACTGATATGTTAAATCTACACTTTTTATTTATGTACTTCTACCTTTACAAAATACATGTCTCTCAATTCGTCAAAGTTTTGGGTTATAAATGAGTTAGTTCTCCATTTTAAGACCAAGACTGGCTTTATTTCTCATGGTTTCCTTTGTTTGCTTCTCAAGTTTTCTCTGAATTTTATATATTATGATACTAATTAGATGTTAATATCCCAAAGAACTGTGTATTCCCTGACTTTGAAGAGTAGTGATACTGTCAGTTACTGTCAGTCTTGTAAGTCAGATTTTTCTGTGTCATGGACCTGACCAAGATCCCTACACTTTACTAAATTTTGAAATATTTGATATTTGAATCAAACTTAATTCCTTGTGGTTTAGTCTGTTTCTGTATATCTCTTTGTTCTTATGATTGTGTAGAGTATTGTGCAGGGAATATTTCTACAGTTTTTAAAGGATGTGCTCTCCTGACCTCTACTCATCTCATACAAGAGTGATGTTATCTGCTGAGTTGCTGGTCTTGCAGAGAGAACAGGCTGAAACACAAGGCCTCAATCTGGTAGTACAGATATGGACTAAATACATAACCAGTATAAATGAGCAGGAGCACAAGAACAGGCTAAACACTTAGTGCATGTTGCTGGTTTGTTTTTTTTTTTTCTTAAAAGACTTTGTTGAAAAGCTATTCTACTTATCTCCCAATCTGTTGTTTAATGTCATTGCATATGGTTTTATGTTCTGAACTCTGTTTAATAGACAAGTGAGCAAAGATGATACAGAAAACCAAAGCAATAAATACATGTCCTCTAAATTTCTGAGGCCTTATCAAGGTGTCCCAGACTTCAACAGTAGCCCTAAATGAGAAAGACAGTGGAGCACTGAGGTTTGGGAAGATAAAAAGGAAAGTGGAACCAAACCTCAGTTTAGTTTTTTATTCTGTTATTCAGACAGAATAACAGAATAAACAATTTTCTGTTTATTGTTACCAGAACTGATTAAGTAACCCAATGCAACCAGCATTGGTTTAGGTCTATTTTCAAAGGACAAGAAGGAGAGTCCCCTCATGCTGTTCACATCTCCATTGTTCCACAAGACAGCTCCTGAGAACTGCCCTGGAAAAGATATTCCAACACGAAATTCGCTGCAACCACGCTGTAGACCATTATAACTCTCCAGAGAGCAGGTCCATCATATGGTACACAGCAGACAAAGCTCTCCTACTATTCCTTCCTAACTCTGACTTGTTGAACCTGTGACCCCATCTCATTGCCCAGTACCAAGGATCTTATTGAATGCTTGGTATTGTATGACAGTATTTTCAAAATAAGTCAATAGGGGTTGGATCCAGATCTCTTAGGCTTTCAAGACTTCTCTGCAAATTGTCTCTCCCTGAACCTCACAGCCTACATACAAAGGACAATAGGTATCTATTCCCGAAACACAAAGCTACTACTCAACTTTCCCTCAATCACTCCACGAGGAACGACAGCATGATGCAATGTTATCCTTCAGCAGTACCATGCTGTTTTCCACAGGCTTCTGCAAAAGAGAACCAACATGCTAAAGCTGGGCATCATTGCTATCTCTGCTCCTCTCTCTCTTCTCTCCTCTTATCTCCTCTCCTCTCTCCTCTCTCCTCTGCTTTCTTCACAACCACACAGATTTACCTTGACCATGTACTCTATTCTTAAACAGGTCCTAACTTCAGCCCATTGTTGGTCTGCAAACAAAGTTTGTCGAGGTAAAAATAAGAAAGGTACTTGTTATTGTGTCATACATCTCCCTTTCTTTCTCAACATTGTTTTTGGTCAAACTGAGTAATAAACAAAAACCTGTTTTGAATTCTTTGGCAGTATTTTAGACTATGTCTGTAGCATGGTGCAGCATAGCTGAGCCAGTTTTTCATACCAATTTAGCTAACTTGGATTCTGTGATGACACCATTAACTTGCCTCTGGGTAGCGAACAAATTCAGGCACCCTAAGTTACACAGAGTTGTGAAACATAGACCCACCTTTGCTTACTGAAGACCTCTTCTTGGAGGTAATAGCTTTCTTTAAAAGGATTTTTAAGGTTTAATTTTGAAAGTATAAACCTATTGTCTTTATGTTCTTAATGTTTAATATTCCTAAGCAGAATTTCAGAAAGCTTTCTTTGTAATGTATTTACTTAGTTATTTCTAAAAGATTAGCATCTCAAAAGAAAAAATCAGTAACACTTCACTACAGACAAGTGGAGACAATATAATGCTTAACAGTCTTTTCACACTAAAATAAAACATCTCTGAAGTGCACCTTTGCCTCTAATAAAATACCTTCCAGTCTTTTTAATAACCATACTTTCTGCATTGGGTCTGTTCTAGCAAACATTTTAGGATCAATTTAGTAGATGAAAAATAATAACAATAATTTTTCTATGTCAAAGCATTTTGAAAAATGTGAACAACTACAGAGCAAGTGTTTTCTGACTTCCCAAAGGAGACAAAAAATTACTCCTTGAGAACAATAAGTCTGCCTATATAAAATGGATGAAATATATGAAAATCTCCACAAAACAATATTTAGTACAGTGACCCCTGCAGAGTTTTTAATGATCACTTGCACTACTGAATATGATCTTTATTTCACTTGCACCATCCTTTCATTGCCATCTTTGCTCATAGAACTATTCTGTCTGAAAATTTTTCAGGTTTCTGACAAAGTGTTCTCCAGAATTTTATTTCCAGTGTCATGTTCCCTTCTTGCTGTGCCTTGTAGTATAGCAATAGGACAGTGCTGCCTGCCATTGCTTGGATCTAAAAGTCAGTCATCCATGCAGTCTCTGCAGCTGTGCAGAGCCCTGTGGCTCAATAATCTGGTTGTAATTTTGGATGCAGCAAAAAATTGTTCACTTATACCTAGAACTGTACATATAAATTATCTGAAGGGATTTATTGCTTGAATTGCCATCATCTTGAGCTATTTAGTAGGTCCAAGGCACAGACAGATTTTCATGAGAGAGATGAAAAACATATATCTGATATAAAAGCAACCCCCTGCCAAATTGCACATCTCTGCTTCAACACACAGGATCAGCAGAGCTCTTAAGACAAAAGCAAACAGAATTTTGAGTGCTGAACACTTTATTTTCACTGTCTTTAGTCTCAAAAATAGTATAATATTGGAAAGATTTAATCACCTAATTTTCTCTTTGCAATTCCTTGTGTGTAATTTTCTTCTAGGTAATTTTTCTTTCTGGGAATAACTAGAAAGAAGGTTAGCTTTAGTCTGTGAAAATGCAGCATTTTTCTTTGCATTAAGAGACTCATTCAAAACTATGAAGAGTCAGAAAGCCCTTTGTAAGGTATGGGAGAAAAGGAAATAACACCAAAAGTCTGAGTGCTGCTCTTTCCTGAAAGCTCTTTCTTTGACTCTTCTTTGCCACGTTGCGCAATCTGAGATCCTGACTAGCAACTTCCCTTCAGCCCTCCCTCTAGATCCATACATCTCTTCTCTGAATGTGAAAACTGCAAACAGTAAATTATCATTCACTAACAGAATTCAAATATTCAAGATGAGTCTGAGCTCCTAGCTTAACACCACTTCTGGACACTCTTAAAAGTTTATCTGTGCTTAGATATTAGATCATGAGTTAGCCTCAGTTCTAGTAATTATTGACCTGACCTAAAGCTGTAAGTCAATGGGAACCTTCCGATGAGTTTCACAGGATTTTGGGTCAGGATTTTTGTGCATAGTAAATCCAATGATGCATTAAAATACCCCTTAAACTTTGCTTTAAATACTGATATTTGGAAAGGTCAGTCTGAAAGAAATTTTGAACTGATGATTAAGAGGAAGCAGAGCTAAAATAATAAATTATTATCTCACAAGGAGCTTACTGTATGCTTTAACATATTCAAAGTAAGACATTTACATTCTCCAAGGATGGTAAATGCAGAAATAAAATAGCTTTTAAGGCTCATGTTATGCCTCTGTGAATGTTTTCAGAGGGTGATTATTGTTGGTGAGTTTTCCAAGTACAACACCTTAAAATTAATGGGTTTTAACCTCAGTGATTGTTGAAAAAGAATGATTCAGTACTTCAGCTGGTATGTTTCTCTGACACATTTAAGGATTTAACACAGCCAAGAAAACTAGAAAACAAAATAGCTCAACTAGGACACTCAGCATTTATGATCAAGGAGAACAGTAAGCAAAGACAGAGAAGCTCTCGCTGCTGTAAGATTGTCTAACATTTACAACACACTAGTGCAGTTGCTGTTCAGTCAAGACCTCCCATTTCAAGTTTTAGCACTTACTACAGTAACGTAGTGTGGCAGGATAGTCCACCCTGAACAGACCTAAAATCCAGTAACACATACTATGCAAGCCATCATGGAGGTAATCATGCAAGTTCAGCTGCTGGCTGGCACCAGGTTGCTGTCTTGGTGTTAAATTATGCTAAGACCATCCCGGTTCACCAGACTTTGAAAATGCATCCTTTTTTGGAAACAAGCTGTGACAGATAAGCTAGTCTACAAGTTTGTAAATCTATGACTACCAGTCCATCACTTCACAGCTACAAAAGCCCACTCCAAACTTCCATATGGCAGATTCTTCCACATACTTCCTTGAAGTGTGGAGCTTCTCCAGTGAAGCAGGAACACCTCTTCATGGTTACTCCTCAGGGGTTAAGAGCAAGAGAGAGATCTGCCAGCTATCTCATATGGTGAGTTATATCAATCTCTACTTAATGATTGTTTCTTTTGCTACCTTTGATACAATTGCTTTAATATAATTGTTTTGTTGCAGTGCACTGTATTATTTTGTTATATAATACTCTACTAGCAGATTTTTTAGCTCTTACACTATGTAGTAAATAATTCTGATTAGGATCGTTCATCTGTTCACCTCTTTGTTAATTTGTCATAATAAATAATTCACTTATATAAATCTTTCTGTTTTGCCATCATTAAAACCTGCGGGACAAAGTGGTTTAATCATACCTCTATAATTCCTTTAAATTTAAACCGCTAGCACAGCCTGAGGCTAAGATAGGATTCAGTCACAGTTAAACCTTTCCCTGAGAAGGAGTTTAGAAAGCAATGGAGTCCTTTCTGCACCTTGAGACTCACTAGCAAGGCTTTGCTTTTTAAAAATTTGTCTAAGCCTTCCACTCTCCCGTGACACGTACCATGTTTAATTTCATAAACTCTAGAAACAAGCTGGGTTTTTTTGTTGTTGTGATATTGGGACACAGAGTTACTGTGCCCTGAGCTAGATGGCATGTAAAAGCATACATAACTGGGTGAAAAAAACCCAGTTTATCTTAGAAAGGTCAGTAAAAAGCACAAGAGAAATTATAAGATTCAGCCCCTGTGAGAATGGAAAAACTTTCCTTCAGTGTTTGTACTGAATAAAGTTGACTTTTTTATATAAAGAAACGAACCAAAGGTGACAGACTCTGCATTTACAAATGTCGCTGTCCAAGACAAATCAGATAAAATAAAACTCATGTTTTAGCTGATGTTACTATACAAAGGAGAGTGAAATTCCAAGTCTTTACAACTAGCACATGGTGTGATTCTTGGGTTGCTCTGTGCAAGGCCAGGAGTTGGACTGGATGATCCTTGTGCATTTCCTTCAGCTGAGGATATTCTATGATTCTACTTTATATTCATTAGCTACATGTTCAATTCCATCTGTAACCAGCGTGAGTTTGCTGTTAGGGAGAACACTCAGTCTCATCTTCAGCCCTGTGGCTGATGGATACCTGGGAGAGAAGGATAATGAAGACAGGAAAGTGAGCTTAGACTTTTTGGATAACCACTAAAACCAGATTTAATTAACTTTTAACTTTCTGTAACTTAGTGTCCTGGTTTTAGCTGGGATAGAGCTCATTTTCTTTCTAGGGCTATGTTTTGGGTTCAGTGGGAGAATAATATTGGTAACACACCAATGTTTTGGTTGTTGCTAAGCAGTGCTTATCTTAAGTCAAGGACTTTTCAGAGTCTCATGCTCTGCCAGTGAGGAGCTGCACAAAAAGTGTTGAGGGAGCATGACCAGGACAGGTGATCGAACTGGCCAAAAGGATATTCCATATCAAAGAACATCATGCTCAGTATATAAACTGGGGGAAGTTAACCAGGAGCAGGGTGGCGATCGTGGCTCAGGGACAGGCTGAACATCAGTCAGGATCAGCAGGTGCAGTTATCATGTTCATCATTGTTCTTTGGTTTTATCTCCCTCTCTCCCTCTCATTTTTATTACAATTATTGTTATGTTTTATTTTGTTTCAGTTATTAAACTCCTCTTATCTCAATCCACAAGCTATTTTCTTTTCTTTCCTGATTTTCCTCCGCATCTTGTTGGTAGGGGTAGGCAGGGGAAGTGAATGAGCAACTCTATGGTACTTTGGGTACTTATTTGCCAGATTAAGTTAAACCATGACACTTAATTGCTGATATCACTGTAAAAAGGATGAACTTCTAGAGCAATAAACTGGATGTATTCCTACAAGAAAGCTCTGTCTGGTAATAAGCATGGCCTCTCAGTCAGGCTGAAGATTCCTGTGCTGCTGTGGGGACAGTGGATTACCACTGATGGCCCTGGGAGAAGCGTTTACCCAAAATACATAACAAGATTGTAAAGAGCTGTGATGTGTATTTTCTATGGAGCTGCAAGAACCATTTCTAGGACTGATAATGCCAAATGCTGCATTTGTTGGAGAAAATCTTTGTGGAAAGAAGTGTGTGGTATAAAGAGTGTTCTGAAACGCTCTTATCAATTGCATTCAAAAAAATTGCTTGTGGTGAAGTAGAAACTAGTTGGAGCAGACTTTTTGATAGTTAACATGCTACAGAGTCAGGGACTGTCCTTTACTATGGAAAACAATGAGCAATGTGTATGCTGTTTTGTAATTTCAGCAGATGCTGCCCTTTACAAGCTAAAACCAAAGAGAGACGAAATTTTCAATAGTCCCTTCACTCAACAAGACCAGCCTGCTTTATGTTTGGAAAGGAGCAGTGCCAAAGTGACAAACTTCCCCTGGCATTTTGTGGCCAATTGTTCATTCTGGGTGACAGACAACAATCTTCCTGAAACAAAGAAGAAAAATTGTATGCTGTCAGACCCAAGTCAGACCCAAGAGCCAAAACCTAGGAATTAAAAACTGATGAGACAGACTTGGACAAATCAGGTTATATCTAAATAAAGAGGTGAACTTACAATTTGTCATCTCATAATATCATGAAAAATGAACTGAAAGAGAAAAAGAGATCTCTGCAGGTTTGTTTGACGCAAATATAAGTTCCTATCTGAGAATCCTCTAAAGTTCTTGCCACAGGGAAGTAACTGGAAATCAAAATATAGAAGATGCAACATACTGCCATCAAATGAAACTTGAAATCTTAAGCAACTTAATGATGGAAATAAATGTTTAAAATCATCAAACACACCTAAAATGAAGATGATAGTTCAAAGAGAGATAAAACTTAGGAAATTGCAGAATATAAATAGCTACTCAGCGCTGACCAAAAAAGAAAAAAAAAAGATGCAAGAAAACTGGTAATTATCAATTGCACCTGTAAGGGAATTGTACCTATGTCTGTCTACAGCACTGAAGAACTATTCACCTGTTCCAAAGTTCATTTTCTGCAGTTCTCTTTCATATAAGCCCTGTTTATCCCTCACATATCATCAGACAGATGCTGCATCTGACAAAGGAGTTTTCTTTCTAAGAAGATGTTGCATCTCATGCTAATAAGCCCTGAATTGGTCCCTGTAGATCACTGGAAAATGTACCTTACAACTACTGAGTACACCTCTACTTATTTTGATGAATACTTCTTCAAGCACTTATGTTCATCATAATTGATGGTTCCTAGCACATCTCTTCTGAAGTTAGTACAGTCAGATGAGACATTTAATTGGAAAAGTAACTGTCTTTTTGGATCTTCACTGATTTATGGCTCAAGAAATGTGACCTTATTCACTGACCTATACTCTATATGAATCAAAGTCAGAACTACAATTTTGATAGTGTAAAAATGCTTTTTGGTACAGCTGGTCCTGGTAAAGTTGGCATCTAGTGAGCATATTTATTATAGAAACAGAGTTACTTGTCATCAAAGTAACCAAGACAAGTTTCAGCCTTTACCTGTTAACCAGTGCAGTATGAAATGCAATATTTACTAGAAAGGCTAATTCAAGTAAAAAACCTCTGACTTGCTATTTTATTTGTCTTATTTCTATTGCAATTCAGTGGGTCTAGGAAGTATGTAGACTGTTTTGCAACTTTAGGTGGGAGGTAGTTCATGACAACTGTTTTGTACCTTCACTGGCTAAAACTCACAGATAAAATTTCAGCTTCAGTAAGTGCAGGATGGATCACAGATGGCTTATGTAAGTGCTCAAAAACACATGCTGAGGCTTTGTTCTCTCCTGCAAGCAACATGACATCCATCTCAGCTAGGTAACTGGACACTTGTATGTGTCACATCACACCAACAGATGCTCACCAGGTGACATGCACATCATGCAGTTGCTCTTCCCTGTGATACCTATGTGCCAATTACAGCCATATGACCAGGGAGCAAATAAGCATCTGGTCAGATGAGATATCTTCCAGTGCTAGAATAAAACCCATATTTTGATATAAAACAGGAAAGCCCTGGGTCAAGGGAGAGAATGGGCACCTACCATCCTTTTATTTACATTATTGATCCTATTTCATACAACCAACGAGTAAGATCATAGCGTTTGAGAGCCTAAACCAGTGAAGACCCTCCCCATTCCCAACTGCAGTTCACATCTGATCTCACTCCACTAACCAGTTCAGGTCAGTGTGGGTTGAGTTGGATCCATAAAGTGGATCCATAGCAGAGAACCTTACTTTTGACATACAATTCTGATGTTAGAAGCAGTCAGGTAAATGTAGTTCATTTGTTGCCACTAAAGCTAATATAGCTGCACAGCAGGACCTGGAAGTATAATTGAGACCATTATCTCTTGTTCCGTTGAACGAAAAAGCAGTGCTCTCTAACCTAAACTGTGTCTATATCTCTATCTTAGAGGGAGGATTGTTAGCAAAATACCTACCTGTACAGCTGGGCACAGCACCTAGTTCTAGACTATTGCGGCTACTTTAACTCAGTCATATAGTTCTTCAGCATGCAGAAATTGAGCGTGGGTGACTTCATCATTTCTGTTTACATAAATCTGTGGGCATTTCTGATGAGTTTATGCTCCAGATGCTCTGTAAACTAAGTCACACAAGGCCAAGCGAGTTGTCATGACATCAAGTTATATTTGATCACATAGCGTACAAGGGGATCAGGCAGGCTTTAATTTTAAAAGACTTGGCACAGAGTTCAGTAAAACCTCTGCATGGTTATAATGTATTCATTGTTTAATTCCTTTGAAAGGGAACTTTTTCAGCCTGTACAAAAAGCCAATTAAAGGATAAAACAAACCCAAAAGCCAATATTATGATGATGCTGAAATTAACATTTTAATTCAGAAAAATAGCTCAATGTTTTGAGGGTTGTCACAGAGCCATTGTGAGGAGCCATGGAGTTGTGCTTGCATGTTCTTTTTGCAGCCTACAAACACCAAGGGAGCGATGTATTTTCTCTAGTAGGAAAATACAGAAAAAATTTAACTTAATCCTTCTTGATTTTGTTCTTCAGATAGGAATGGTAGACAGTATTCTGAAGCCGCAAGAAGCAGTGAGTCCGTGCTGTGTGATTGTAACAAAGGTAAATGTGAAAACATGTGCAGGGGAAAAAATATTTATCTAAGTAATTTGATTTTATCAACTTGTATGCATTTGGTCTCAGATTTTAGTCACTCAGTCTCACATCCACATACCCACAAATTTCAGGACATGTATGCCCAAGTAGTCTGGCCAGGAGTGCCTGCATGGAGGACATGAGTCCTTGTGCATCTCTGATAGTCTTTTGACTGGCGATGGTGAAATCCTTTGGCAAGAGATCTTTTACACCCTTTATGAGTTCTTACGGGACAGTCCCTTGCTTCAGAACCTTGTTTATTTCAGTCTCTACAAGTTGCAAGCAAAGTCACATCTCATTATCTGCTCTTCCTAGTCTGAAATCTGTGTCTGTTTCCCTGGTGGACTAATAAGACAAATGTATGTGATTTGATGCAACCTGGCTACAGACCTCTAGTTGACAAGGCATCTGCACTGTGGTCTTATCAGTGCACAGGCTTTCAGATCTTGGCAGACAAAATACATGCCTCAATTTTGCTTCTGGGAAAGGTTTCCTGGGAGCAGTGTCCTGGGAAAAGTGTCTTTCATTATTGCTGTAAGTGATTCTCTTAACCCTTTTTTTGCTGTTTCTTCTGAAGCTCTCATACACACATAGAATCACAGAATGTTAAGAGGTTGGAATGGACCTTAAGGATCATCTAGTCCCAACTCCCCCGGCCATGGGCGGGGACACCTCCCACTAGACGAGGTTGCTCTAGGCTTTATCCAGTCTGGCTTTGAACAGTGACAGGGCTGAGGTATTCACAATGCCCCTGGGCAACCTGTTCCAGTGTCTCACCACCCTCACAGTAAAGAATTTCTTCCTAATATCTAACCTATATTTCCTGTCTTTCAATTTTTACCCATTGCTCCTTGTTCTATCACTACAATTCCTGACAAAGAGTCCCTCTCCAGCTTCCTGGTAGGCTCCCTTCAGATACTGAAAGGTTGCTATCAGGTCTCCATGTAACCTTCTCTTCTCCAGGCCCAACAGCCCCAACTTTCTCAACCTGTCTTCATAGGGAGGTGCTCCATCACACTCTTATCAACTTCGTGGCCCTATGAATGCAAATTTGAACTATGAATGCACATTTGCATTCATGGTTCATTTATACCATTCTTTCATTTCTGTTAGAAACTTAACAAGCTGGTCTTAGTATCTTTTGTACACCATTTTTACATTTTCATCTCCATCTCATTATAATGTTTGTAAATGGTGAGTTTTTTCTTCTCCTTTTCTATTTGCTTACAAAACACATTAGAAAAATATTTCTTCTCACCACTTCTCACTCAGATGCCAGCACTAACATGTATTTTCCTCTGCCATGAATCAGTTATAATGCTGAGAAACAGGTGAAACTCCTTCCTGTCTGAAAGTTGTGCACTGAGGTTGCAAGAAAAGCCCATTCTTGGTAGCTCAGCAATCTCCATAGCTCACAGATCAAAGAGCAGCTGAGAAACATCTGTAAGGCAACTCTCGTCCCTCTCCATGTGGAAACTACTTTACCAATAATGTACACAATAAAGTGACATGGGGATGAGCAAAGGCCAGACCAGAATGAGAAGTGTTCTGCTCAGCCTGGAGCCACTTCAGTGACTTCAGACACGGTATCTTCAAACCATGGATGCAGTCAGTCATTTAAGTGGTTTTGTGCCAGTGCAGGAGACCTTTGCTCTAGTTAGCAAGGGTAATAACAGGAAAGACAAGGTTAGTAAAGGCTTCAGTGCAGCCTTGCACAAGCAGTCCTCCATCCCTGAGTATATTCTAAGACTGCACCATCTCCTCCATAATTTCTCTCTGTTTTTAATGTTAATCTGATGTAGCTGAAAATTGAAATCTTTGTTTGCCCATGCAGCCAATCCAGGGTATGTCTGTTAGATGGTGGCTGGAACTGAGATCTATATGTATTCCAGTGGGGGTTAAAAAAAATAAAATACATACAAGGGTACGTGAAGGCCATGATTTAAGAGTAATAGTAAGGAAAAGAAGAGGGAGTGAAAGGAGTAAAATCCAAGAAAAAGAGATGCACAGTGCAATTGCTCACCACCCACTGACTGACATCCAGCCTGCCCCCAAGCAGTGATTGGCATCTCCTGGCTAACTCCCCCAGTCTATATACTGAGCATGGCATTTTATGGTATGGAACATCCCTTTGGACAGTTTGGTCAGCTGTCCTGGCCAGGCTCCCTCCCAGCTTTTTGTGCAGCTCCTCACTTGCAGAGCATGAGACACTGAAAAATCCTCAACTTAAGGTAAGCACCACTTAGCAACATCTAAAACACTGGTGTGCTACCAATGTTATTCTCCCACTGAATCCAAAAATACAGCACTGTACGCTTTTGCAGTAGCATTGGTGACTACCCAAAGCACAGGACATGAGAATACCAAAGATAACAGATTAAAAAAAAAAGAAAATTTTGAAATATTTGCAGTGACTGTTAGATGTACAAAATAATGTTCCTCAAATGCTGAACCATTTTCAGAGATGTACAAGTATAACAGATAACCAAAGTTAACTCAAGGATTGTGCTTGTCTTCCGTCAGTCTTGTGCAGTTGGACTTGAACTTCAGGCAACACAAGCTAGACCTGTGCTATCACTGTATGACATGTACCTCTACTTCAGCTGTTAGTAGCCATATTTCCCTTTAATTGTGTGTTATCATTTCCATTATAAAAATAGTTTCCCATTACTCTCAAGTAAAAAGAAAAATTACACATCATAATATACTGAAATATCAATTTTTAACAAGATTTACCATGAATTAAATGATTGTTTGCTGTATAAATATTTCTCAGGAGGTTGAGAAGTGATCAGTCAGGAAGATCTATATCATTTATTCATATGACCTTTAAATGAAAACTCACACTCTAAGAACTCTTTCCACAATCTAGATAAAGTGAGTGATAAAATTCAACTGGGTGCCATACAACAGCTATGGTTATTCTACAAATTTATTTTGTTCTCTGCAATCATAGCAATACTTCTTGATTTGTTTAAAGTTATTTGCATGCAAACAGCACCGTCCTTTGTCCCCAGCCCACTCTGTTCATAATTGACCACTCCTCATTTTGCTATTACATTTAGTGCAATATTTATACTCTGTCTGTATCTAGGTCTACCAAAATAAATACTTAGCACTGGCAAAGAGTATCCAACCAGCACACATTTAAATGTAACAATTACTGTAAAGAGTCTGGTGAAGACTAATAACTGAGTAATTTCAAAATTAGGCTGACAAAGCACCAGAGAATAGTATCTGCTGTAGGGAAACACTTCACTAGAAGAGAAGACCAGAAAAACCTAATACCTTTTTCTTCAATTAGCTTTTGTAATAATTATTTGCAATTACTTACCCTTGCTGATGGACACAATCCAGCCCAATGGAAGTCACAAATGTCACAGGTGCTTTTATTTAAAAAGTCATGAAAAATTTCAAGGAGCTGCATTCATCAAATTATTCAGAAGCTTTACTTTTAAAGACATTTTTCAAGTCCAAAATTTTTCAATGGATTTGCATGTTCTTTGAATGTGCATTTCCATCTCTGCTTGAATGATGAAAAATTCCCATTCTTCTTGTAACTTGTATGAATAAAACTCCTTAAGGATTAAGTGGTTCTTCAAAACAGGGAGTTTATAGTGAGTCACTCATACCACAAGAAAAAATTCAAAGACCCCAAAGATTACACAACTGGGAATCAGTGAAAATATAGCAATGCTTAAAAAGAAGCATGAACAGAGTATTAAAAATTGTATAGAATTGTCTACAAAATTAAAACTGTGGTTCTACAACACACTTGGTATGGGGATTATGGCATGAATTTGTGAATAAATTGCAAGGTCATCCCATCATAAAGGGTTTCTGACATTTCCATTTACCAATGATAATTTTAACAAGTTTTCAGTTACTTTCCTGTCATTATCACCTCTTACAATGGAAAGATAACAGGTAAGTCTACTCTACAAGTTAAATAAAAGTGTGCAAAATTTTCTTCAGGATGAGCCTCTTTTGGTTTTAACAGTTTTGCCCAGCTACTTGTGAGTGATTTGAGGCATTTTGTCCTGCACAGGAACGCATAGTAAAGGAAACTGCTGTAAATGACACCATAATTTGTCACCAGGTGAAATGGCTTTTGAGATTATCTTTGTGTGAAGCTTAACTAAATTATTTCCAATTTTTTTGTTTAAATACAGTGATATCTATGAAACACCTTGAAGTGCTGCAATTTTATATAAAGACAACAAATCAAATTCTCTTAAATCCCTGAGAAACTTCATGACCATTTCTCTGAAGAATATACTGTTTCCCTGTAAGACAAATCTCCATACTCAGATCTGCATGGAATGGTTTTCACCAGGATCAAGACAGTTGACACACCCAAATTGTAAACCAGCAGCTATTTTATTGCTCATAAAGTTCTTTAGGCTAGCTGGGCTTCTGAATGTTGCCCCCCAAAAATGTAACTGGACCCTAACTTTCTCTTCAAGATATACATCTATAATTATACAAGTCTTTCCAAGGAGACATAACTATAGGTGAAATCAGTTCTGACACCAGTATTGTAACTTGAAATGTAGATTATTTCAGATGCCAGTGACGTCTGTAGGTGTCGAATCACTACTCCACACTTCTATCCCTTTGGAGAAACACCAGACCTCGGGTCTGGTGTATTCAGTTATACTGTAATAAGGACTAGCAAACAAGTCATAAATATTCTGCTCCAGAATGGAATACATACTGTGAAACCTCAGAGAGAAAGCTCAGTTAACATAATGATCCATGTTCAGGGAAGTAAATAGAAATATGGCAATTTTCACTAAATTGAGAAATAACCTTCCGCTTTGGAAAATGCCCCTACTTCCAAGTAAGAAATATAGCATGCAGTTTTCCTGCTTATGAGTATTTGCTTAGTTTATGCCCTTTGAAGTGATAAGATTAGTTGCCTTACTTTTTTTTAAATACCAGGTTTTATTTATATTGGAATATGCATTATAGCATAGAACAAGGAAGTATTGAGAAGCATGACTCCTCAGATACTCTTTATCCAGCTAAAACAACATATTCAACTCCCTCATTCTTTTCAAATATTCAAGTTAATCAAGCAGTATAAAGATTTTAAATACAATTACCTGCCCTGATGCAGACGCATTTTAGCTAGGTATGATGAAAATCTGCTACATACAGTTTGTTCTAGGCTATGTTTACTGACAAAACTTACTCAGTAACACTTTGGCTGCACTTTCCACTGATGACAGTTGTCACCAAGCAACTTTTTGAAGGCAGGCAACGTTTGAAAACTGAGGTTCCAACCACTAACACTGGTTAATTACCAGTAAACCGAACTATTCAGATTTGGAAGAGTGTGTCTCAGATCTGAATTGGGCACTATATCTTATTTGGGAGTGTGCTGTCAGTACATATGTTCAGACTTCGGATTTCCTGAAAAAAAATTAATGACACAAAGGACTTTGTTGTATGACTTCTGGATAATTGATTTTAATAATGGCACTCTTTGTCAGTTATAAACTACTACAGGAGAAAAATGTGATGAAGAAGGAAGAATTGCAACATAACAGATTTTGTCAGCCATCTGATTTTAACCTCTTCAGCAGTTAAATCTGAAATAAATGCATCTGGATCAAGACACAAAGATTCATTTATGTGTTATCTAAGCAACAGCTTGACTCTGATGAATCTGGTTTAAAACATCTGTTTTTACAGAATAGATGTTAATTTCTCAATTAATTGTAAAGTTTAAAAGACAAAATTTTCCTTTTGGAAGAAAATGCTTTCTAACATACCATTATAATGAATAACTTCCATCTGTCTATTTGCGCTGCATTTTTTAATCATAGCTAAAATTGATGTGAAGTTGAGGCACTCTGTTAAATGATAACCAGAATCATGGCATCTAAGATACAATAGTTGTATTAAAAGTGAGACACTTAAAAATATGTTGATGTTCTAATAAGAAGTTAAATTCTCTGCTGATTCATAGCACATCCAGTGGTATCAGTCATAAAACAAGAACAGAATTTACATCTGAGTGGTTCAAGCAGCACGAAATTTTCCATCTTAATCAAAAGATCATGAAAAATGTATGACTTCCAAAAATACGTAATTGAAATGGGTACTGAAAGATTTTTAACAAAACTGTAACAGATTACAATTCAATAGATTACCCAAATTATATGATATTTTGCTATTTTGTAGAAATAAATGGTTGTAAAAGAGTGTTCACTCATCAATTTCTCAGCAAGATTTATGAAACATTTTGTTTGAATGGTGCACAGGGCGCCTACAGTTTGAATAGAAGACACTTTACTGAATTAGTCAGTGAGATCTCATTGAAATGACTCAGCCCACAAAAGCTCTTTTGAATTTGCTGAAGCTTCACAGTGTATACAACTCAGAGCAGTTTCATGGGCTACCACATCATTGCTGTGCTGAAAAGCTGTAAGATACTAAAAACAACTATCCTTATACTGTCTCAGGTTTAAATATTTAATAATTTACCATAGGCTTTCTCTTAAGTGTCATGACTGTTGTCTTTTTCTTACCACAATACTTAAGACACAATGACATTCGGTGAAATGTGTCTTGGCAGAGAGAAAATACATCATCTACCACTGGTACTCCCCCTTGTACCCCTACTGCACCTGGAGCTATGGGCTTCTTGCCTCTCTTAACCCTAACTCTAACCCCAGGAAGGGCCTAAGCCTTAGCCCTAGACTTCCCAGCATGGCCCAGAAGTAAGAATTTTTTGGGAGATAATTCTTTTTCCTCCCTTCCATGGGAGGCAGATGTTGCTACAAAAATGGGCTACTGGAAAGTATCTACGTATGTCTTAGGCCAACCTGCAGACTGTGTAGAGAAGGTCATTCTGCCCTTCCCCCTTTTGTGACAGGTGGATCATAAACACAAGCTTAGAACTCTGGTCTACTCTTTACAGGCAAAGTCCCCAGGTAAAGAATGTACTGTAACAAAAATAAATTTTCTAGTCATATTTCCACATTGGAGTTGGTTTGTATCTACTTTAAAGTTAAATTTCTTCTCTAAAGGAATTTTTGATTGTCAGAATTATGCCAATGTCAGTATTTACAATGGCAGCATATCATTCTTGGGATAATAAAATGCATTATTTTACATTCTTTCCAATCAAGTACTCCTACTTTATCAAATAATTGAGGTTAGAAGTGCATGCTTTTGGGTCTTGAGCAATATTGAGCATTGCTAAGATCAGTAGATACAATTTCTCAGTAAATTAATACCTATAAACTTTGTTACAGGAACTGATCTAAGTGACTAAGCAGGCATTCCAACAATTCCTTTTTGGGAAATGATATCATTCTCTAATATGAATGAAATTTTCCATACCCAAAGGAAACTTCAGTGAATGGAGATATAGACATCCTCAAACCTTTTGATATGCTATAGCACGTGGTAAATTATTATAACTATGCCTGTGATGGCATTTTGGTTTTTTCTGGGCATGTATGTCAAGCAGGTATGTGTGTGATGCCTAATGAGGCTAGTACTGTTGCAGGAATTACAATTTATAGGTAATTTATTTTGAATCATCACAGTTAGAAAGAACACTATGCCCACATCTACTTCAACAGAAGAGCTTTTACTGACCCTTCTGGATGCATGGCATGCCAAATACAAGCATGATAAAGTAATGTGAAATGGGCCACAGCATGAGTAAAATGTCTAAAATGCCTCCATGAGTGACTGTGTGTTTATATGAATGCAAATATCATGGAGGGCAATGCAGGCAAGAACTGAAGTTTTGTGGTGATGATGCCACTACTAACAGTTTCAAAACCAATACAGCTGAATTTACATAATTGCAGAGATTTGAGCAGGGTCATATAGCACAAATGCAAGTAAAGATTTTTCATGGTGTAAATATAAATATTTTTTGTCACTATATGCTGGAAGGTCTGATGCCAACACATCAGAATATACAACCTCTAACCCCCCAAATATAAGTATGAATTTTCTAAGAAAAATTTGTGTGACATCCTGAAGTGCTCTAACATCTGGCTAAAGCACTTGTATATAGCAACAGTCTTAGGAATGGCAAGATCATTTGCAAAGGCTTCTCAACAAATGCATTTCTACATTAAATACAAAAAGTCCTCAAAAGTCACAGAGAATATTATCCAAATAGAACTTGCGTGCAATTACTAAAAACTGAATAAGGTTATTTTTGTAATGTGTAGGGGTGTACATATACATCTATATGTATTCACAATCTGCTCTTTAAACACAGAAGAAAAACGAACAGCTTGGTAAGGGTCATGAAAAAGTATGTATGTGCTAAATGCAATACCTTTGACAAGGTGTCATAGAACACATGCTTGTCATATTGGAGTGCCTAGGTGTACATTGATTGAAGGTGATGACTGACATGAGGAAAGTCATACAGTCAGAGAGGTTTAAATATGTGTTGGAATAGATGTTGATGGTGTTAAGGGGTATAGGGATATATAAGGTGCTAGAGAGAATAAATTCCTGATGAGGAGTTGCAATAAATTGATGGTAATGCTGCATGTATCTGCATATTAAAGTGGTGGGTAGTGATAATATGCATAATTGTGATGGTGGGCAGACAGTGATAACAAGATCTGTGAACAGTAGGAGGTGATGGGTATGCCTGGTAAAATGAGTAGGTTGTAAGGACGCATGTGTGATGCTGAATCTAGTGGTGCTATAGGGAGCATACAGCAGCATATGCACTGTGGTGATATTTGTGTGATGTGGACCTGCTGTTCTTGGCAAAAGTAGGTGGTGCTCATAGGCGACAGTTTATGTGAAGAGGTGGGTTGTTACCCATACAGGTATGGTATGCTCACACATATAAGGGGCTACAGCCAACAGAATAAGGAAGGAATTCCTGAGTATTTTGTATGTATGCCTGTGCTGAGGGAGTGTTGATGCAGTGAGCAAGTGTGAAGGTGTGTTTACTAGTGAGTAACCATGTCTGGTTAATACAGAACGATCAGGTGGTAGTGGTACAGGAAAGTTGATTAAGTGATTAAGTATAAGTATGCAAGGACAGACTGTATACACGGAACAGTAGCATATAGGGAGATATAAGACAAATTTCCCAGAAGGAGAGGTGTATGGGAAGGTTGTTAAAAACAACCTTTTTTTAAAAACAGGAAAGTATGCTCACCAGGGTACAGAGATGCAGTATTAGGACTATCTGCAGGTGTTCATGCGCATTTGGAACTGGTGGTAGAGATGAAGCATATAAGGCACCAGTGTCTGCCTAGAGTTGACAATATGAGCAACTCTTGGTGTATAGTTACCCTGGGCTCAGGGTGTATGTACAAAACAGCACAGTATAGATCAATGTGTAGAAGCAGTTTTTGTGTTAGCGTAGAATAAGTAATTTATGTAGTGATGGCTATGTATTAGTAGAAGCAGTGAATGACTGGGAATGGTGCCTATGGTTTATGTCACTGTGTAGTGCTGAGGAGGGTTTATAGCCTCACCTTGTGTGTATAGAATCCTATCAGGGATATGCATATGTTCTAAGTACAATATGAAGAGAGGGGGGTGTAGCAGTGGTGAGGCAGCATATGATGGTTGAGCTTGAAGTGATCCTGTGAGTGGAAGCAGTATGTGAGGGGATACGAGAGTGGACAGATGCTTGGTTTGCATACCAGCATAGGATGGTCTTGGCACCATCATGGTGTAAATAGTGATGGGATGCTGTAGTGTGCAAACTGATCAGAGTACTGTTGGATGTGATGGACAGAGGTATGCACTGGGGTGTCAGAATAGGGTGCGGGGGGCATTTTCAGGACAGAGTGTGTGGAGAGGGGTAGGTCTGTAAAGTGTTGGATGCTGCTCATGTGTGATTTCTGGTGGTGATGGTAGGATAGGACAATGCAGGTGTCATGGAGTTGCATGGTGGTAGGAGGCATGGACAGTGCTTTGTGCATAGGTTTGAAGGTTATGTAGTTTGTCATAGTGCCGTGCCTGGTGGCAGCGCTATGGAGTGGGCAATGCGTTTGGTGCAGTGACAGAGAGGGTTACAGCAGCTGCATAGGCATGAGGTGTGCCTGCCCAGGTAATGCTGCCCACCCACCCATGATTCGGGCCTTCCTCTTAAAGGAGAAAGGATGGTCCCTTTGACTGCAGTGCCCCTGGCCTGGACCTAGGTGCCATGGAGGGGGAGCAGCGGAGAATGAAGGGGGAGGAGAGGATAGTGATCGGCAGGAGAGATACTGGAGGGGACAGCAGTGCGGGGTCGGGGGGCATTGCACGGTGGGGGGCAGTGGGGCAGGGGACAGGTTGCACTCCAGCAGCCCTGGACCTGCCAGAGCTGCGAACAGTCGGAGGGCGGGATGGGAGGCGGGCGAGGGGAGTAGGGGGGTGGGGGGTTGGAAGGGACACCCACTTACGTCTCCTCACGCATTTTTTTTCTCTTTCCCTCCTCCTTTCCTTAGCTGGTGACGCGCCTCTGCTATTAATCATTCACCAGCCGGGGAACAGCAACTGCCGCCGCGCGAAGCGAGCGGCGCCGGCAGCCGCCTCCCTCCCGATGCCCGCGCTCCGCAGCCGCCGCGCCGGGAGCCCTGCCGGGATGATGCCGAACCCGGCCGACGGCGGGGGCCTGCTGCTCTGAGACGGGGCGGGGGGGTCCGGGCAAAGGATGCTCCCTAATGGCACCTGCCCCAGGCTTCCGCGCGGTGCAGGCAGCGAAAGCGGCGGCAGCGACAGCGGCGGCAGCGACAGCGGCGGCAGCGGTGGCAGCGGAGACAGCGGCGCCTCGGGAGAGGCGGCGGCGGGGGGCATGTACTCGGGCGGCAGGAACTCCTCTGGCGCTCCGAACAGCACCCTGAGTGAGTCTCAGGGCAGCGCCATCCTCATCTCATTCATCTACTCCGTAGTGTGCTTGGTGGGGCTGTGCGGCAACTCCATGGTCATCTACGTGATCCTACGTTACGCCAAGATGAAGACGGCCACCAACATCTACATCCTCAACTTGGCCATCGCGGACGAGCTGCTGATGCTCAGCGTCCCCTTTCTGGTTACCTCCACCCTGCTGCACCACTGGCCCTTTGGCTCACTACTCTGCCGTCTGGTGCTCAGTGTGGATGCCATCAACATGTTCACCAGCATCTACTGCCTGACCGTGCTCAGTGTGGACCGTTATATTGCTGTGGTGCACCCCATCAAGGCGGCTAGGTACCGCCGGCCCACTGTGGCTAAGATGGTCAATCTGGGTGTCTGGGTGCTTTCCATCCTCATCATCCTGCCCATCATCATCTTCTCCAACACAGCAGCCAACAGTGATGGAACGGTGGCTTGCAACATGCTCATGCCAGAGCCCACCCAGAGGTGGCTGGTGGTCTTTGTGATCTACACTTTTCTGATGGGCTTCTTGCTGCCTGTAGTGGCCATCTGCCTCTGCTACATCCTCATCATTGCCAAGATGCGCATGGTGGCCCTGAAGGCTGGCTGGCAGCAACGCAAACGCTCAGAACGCAAGATCACCCTCATGGTCATGATGGTGGTGATGGTCTTTGTCATCTGTTGGATGCCCTTCTACATTGTGCAGCTGGTCAATGTCTTTGTAGAGCAGGATGATGCCACCATCAGCCAGCTCTCTGTCATCTTGGGCTATGCTAACAGCTGTGCCAACCCTATCCTCTATGGCTTTCTCTCAGACAACTTCAAGCGGTCCTTCCAGCGACTGCTCTGCCTCAGTTGGATGGACAATGCTGCAGAGGAACCCATCGACTACTATGCCACTGCCCTCAAGAGCAGGGCATACAGTGTGGAGGACTTTCCCCCAGACAACTTGGAGTCAGGGAGCATGTACAGGAATGGCACTTGCACCTCCAGGATTACCACCCTCTGAGGAAAAATTCCTACCCCCCAGCTTCCCTACGCCCCCCAGGTGGAGGGTGAGCAAGGCCAGGGCTGTGGCATGGGGAGCTGGGAGGGAAGGGATTTCAGTCCTGCCTACCAACAGCACTGTTAGGCACAAGAAAGAGCAAAGAAAATCCCACATCCTTGATCTGCTGCCCCCTCAACTCAGGGAGGCACCAAGGCTGCCTCCCTTGAGAATGGGTGTATTCACTGATACTTTGACACCCATTTAGCAAATTGTGGCTCTCGTGGGTTAACTTAGGGTCTGGCAGCCTGGGATCTGCCACCCCTCTCTGTGTCTGACAAATGGCTGTACAGATGACTCTCCCACCACCTTTTGTACAGGCTGCCCTTCCCCTTGGTTTGTGGGACCCTCCAGGCCACTGAGTCGAGCCTGCCTCCGTCAAGCCCCAGCATCCAGGCTCAGATTCCCTCGGACTGAAAATGACCCTGCTCAACATCTGTCGGTATGTGCCTCCCCCATCAGAGTTTAGAAATACTGGAAAATGTTCCCCCAACACATATCTTGCCCTCCCCCACGAAGGAGCAAGTAGCCTCTCTCTGCACCTACCCTTCTCTCCCCCTGGGATAAAATAGAAAGCAGGAAGGAAAAAGTCCCCTAGAAAATAAGCAGCATAGTCATGGAGCTGTTTTTTGCTTTGCAGACAGCATCCACGTCACTGGGGGTTTGACACTCTGTGGTATGCTCAGTGAAAGCTGAGCAGAAAAGGTCTTAGGAAAAAAATCTGATTATTACAGCTGCATGGCAGGTTGCTGACAGTGGGAGATAAACAGTCCTGTGGCTCACAGGGAGCAGAGCACTGAGCCAGGAGTTGGAGGAGGAATGCCAAACTGGGAAATGTTTGAATGTGTCCATACATACAATCAAATGTTCTAATAATGAAGTTTAAAGAGAGCACTAGACTGCGAAGCTGCTGTCCTGCACCTGCTCTGTCAGCTGCGAAACAGCAATGAAGGGAGCTGAGACAGTTTTTGAGTGACCTGGGTGGCCACAAAATCACTTTAGCCTACATGGAAAAAGAGGGATCCATTTCAAAATCTCCAGCTGGATCTGAAATAAATACTTGACAGAAAAAGTAGCTGTTTGGTAATAGCTATTACCCTAGGTCCAGTTTCTTCTGTTGCACTAAAAAATATAAAATGAGTTTCGTACAGTGTAATATACTAATTCAGAGCTTCTCAATGTTTCATTTCTGAGAATTCTTGTTTTTAGTGTATGCCAGATGTCTTCTTGTTTGATTTTTTTATTTTATTCTTGTCACTGTGTTGTGAATGTGTTTTTCTGAAGCAGTTTATACTTTGTACTTATGTCTGTGGTGGCTACTCGCAAGGTTGCATTTAAAATCGGTGATGCTCAAGAAGGCTCCTTTTCAGATAAAAACATTCTCATTTTTCCTAACTCTTTCATCCACATTGTCTCCCCCCAAAAAATCCTTTTTTGAGTTTTCTCTCTTCCCCTCTCATGACAGAACAATTTTCATATAGACAAATGAAGCTTTCTTTGATAAATGACAGCTGATTAAACAAAACCTTCTGTCCCTGCTCCCTCTTATCCCAGACATAAGAATCAGTACAGACTGTGTTGAAACAAGCAGCTATGTTTTTTCTTTCCACCACCTATGCTAACAGTGTCACACAGTGGCAAGTGTCCCAGTAGTTGTGACAAATCACTTCTCTAGCACAATACTGTGGTTGTATTAATTATAACTACTGGCAATCTGATGCAAAAGATTGGAAAAAATCTCTAGTAGCAGCATACCCATAGCATTGTAGATGTAGCTACAGTGTTTAAGTACAGTGTTAAATGTAAGGCTGACAGTTAAGGCATCTAGGATTTTTGGTGGTGGACTTACTACAGGTTTTTGTTAAATTATACCCTTTAACTTTTCTCAGCAGCAAAAAGCAGGATACTACTTTTAGGTACTGTGTCATGAATGTATGAATTTAATATTTCAAAGTTATCTGATTCAAAGTCCATAAAAATGAGAGAAAAAAATCCTAATTCACTTCAGTGGACTGTGAGTCAGCTCCTTTGAGTTTAAAAACTGCTGATGTGGAAACTGTTACATCCTTATTAAAATACTTCGTGATAAGCTTTAACAATTGTACAGTTTCTTTTATTTCACAGTGGATGTTATTTAAAGAAAACATGCAAATATTAATTTTGGTAATGTTTTACATGTATGTATGGAGAAATAAGGATGAAAGCTCTTTATAAGCTTCATATTTTATTTAACTTTTCCCAGAAATCAAACATCTGGCAAAATAGTAAAATGCCCCATGATACTCTTGTTTGCCCTTTGTAGGGCTTCACTTAAATTTTCACTCACAATATCTTCAAAATGGTATAAATCTCATAATCTCATGTGATCTTTTTCACCCAGGCACATTCTTATGTATGGTCAGATAAACAGAGTCAGCCTACTTTCTACTGTTGGATGTGTTTAAGGTCAAACACAAATGAAGCAACAGCTAAAAAGCATAAAGATTCGTACCCCATAATCACTTTTGATGAAAAGTTCAACTGGGTTTTGTACTTTTTTTTTTTTTCTTTTTCCTGTAAACAAGGTTGTGATGGATGACTGCACACCTACTGGCATATGCACCTTAATTTCAGTTCCCCAGGCAGATCGCAGAGGCGGGGTGTTCGCAGCGGTGGTGTGTGCCTCAGTAGATGGCAGGCTTGCGCTAATTCACTCCCAACCACTACCCCTATGATTACTGGCTAAAACGCCCTGTGTGGTTTCAGCTGGAAACAAAATCTGTTTATCCCAAACTAACAGTTCTTCCTGTTATTCTTCACCCTTGGAGATGTGATCAACAGCAGTAAATCACTCTTAATTTAGCTAGAAAGAAAGTTGGTTCATTCTGTGTTATTATTCTAAACAAAACTACCAGGATGAAAAAAAGTTGTCCTCCTGAAATAATGTGTACCAGAAAACAAACAGAACTCTTTAATGCTTTCCAACTGGGAAATAAGAGTATTCAGATTTCATATGGAAATATTTTACCTAATGCTTAATTCACTGAAAAAAAAGAGTACAATGATGTATTTTTTGGTGACATTTTGACTCTTTATACAGGTATAACATCATTTATCTGCAAGTAGGTAAACTGTAATTTGTAACCAGTAGTATTTTTTTTTGCTTTTTCCCCATAAGTTTTAGTTTACATTTAAAAAATACTGCATTTACTTCGTCATGTAAATAGGCCCCATGCTGCCAAAATCCAGATGACTTTTGTTCTTATTTAGCCTGAGACCTATACCCAGCAGAGGGACAGCTCCAAACAGTATCTAGTGAACAGGCTAGGCTATTTCCTGTGGCACATATAAGGGAGAGTGGTCTTCACATGGAACACACATCAGGTACCTCTACAGCCTTTTCTCACTCAAAGGAGGGTGGCACAGAAATTATTCTCCTTTCTCACCAGGATTCCCAGCACAGCAGAGAAGATGACACATCTCATAATCATGGGGCTGACTGCCACATACAGATATTCTGCCTCTTCAGGTGGTCCCTACAGCAGAGAACATCACACAGTGTATGCTTTCTTGGCATTCAACACTTAAAGAACCCACCTGATTTCTTCAGAGAGAAGGAGAATCAGGTTTCTGAATGTGACTAAAGAATTTCTGAAATGCCAGGTTTCTGGGGTATCAGAATAAAATAAGAGGCTTTCTGGTTGTTTCTGAAAAACTAAAAATCTTCATTTCTAATATATGTGGCATGCTTTATTAACAATTTGACTATTCACTGTATTTAAACCAGTTTCCAAAAATCAGAATCTTAAATACCAAACTAAATCTTACTGAAATAAGATCTCAGTGATGTTGTACATTCATAAGATCTGTAAGATTTGACTTTACTCTGCCATATTTCCAGAACAACCATGACAATTAATGTCTTATAACCCTGATTAAAAAAAAAAAAATCCAAAAAAAATGATTTTTAAAAGTCAGAAGAAATTAGCCAACAAAGAAGCATCGATCCAATGTTCTAGACTCAGTGATTGCAGCCCCTGCGAAACTTACTTGACACTAGGGCCTACAGGCAATGTGAATTATGAATCTGTAGAGGAAAATAAAATATTTCTACTGAATCGTGTATTCAGCACTTCCATCCTCTTCAACACAGGCTTATTGGGCTTATAATTGCAAGCTAAGCCACAGGAAGAAAGGATAATTTACTAATTAGATTTCTCACTAAGAATAATGCTTTTAGATATTACATTTTGTACACAGAAATGGCAAAAAACCAGGTGAATGAATAAGAGAGTATTTCAAAGTATATCGCTGGACAAACCAAGCACAATTTTGATAAGAAAGATGTTTTTCAAAAAAAGCTAACTATGCCCACTCCCTTCCAACTTTGTTTCTCCAAAAGCCTATAATCTGAGTTTGGCAAAGCAGTAAGCAGCTATGAAGCAGACACAGCAAGGTGCTGTATCCTGTCTGAGATATAGAGGTTTTTTGAATTCATTTGTTATTATATGATTATCATGTCTATATGGGTAGAGTCACCAAGAAACAATATAAATGTACAGAACATCTATTCTACTCTCCCTTCCCCCCCCATCCTGAAAAGTCTTTTCTATACAGGTTCTTACACTGTGTAATATGACTGAGGGTTGCTCTGTGGGTTCTTGAGCTTCCTAACTAGAAAGACTCAAATAATGCACAGCTACATCAGCTACAGTCTGTGGTTTGTGCCTGAGCTTTATACAAATTACACAAATCACAAGAGCAAATGAACAAATGAAAGAAAATTTAATTAAATGAAAGATAAGAGACACAGAGAATGGATTCATTGAAGCACAATATATATTTTAATTTTTATGCTAGTAGCTGTTAACTAATACCATAATGAGTCCAGAAGAAATTGAATCTGATCTGCTACTTGTACAAGATTCTACAAAATCCTCAACAGTTATCCGGGAAGAAAAGTGCTCTCAAACACTCGTATGGAAAGAGGTTATGTGTGTGAGGGAGAGGTGGGGTTTTAATTGTCCCTGTTGTTATTCCTGTCATTTATGGTGGAAAAGAAAGTGGAAGGCTTGCAGGGCTTTATGGGATATCATAAAAGAACAGGTAAAACATTCAAGATATATTCATATCAGGGCAAAAGATACATAATTAATTTCATTGTGTAGGGTACAACAAATACATAAACTCCCAACTCACTAAAAAATGTGAAGTTCTGCTTTTTACATCAGCTGCTATTTTCAAAGCTAGCTGTTCTTTCTGAAGATTAGAAAGTATATAAGCATTTTTTCTAAGAATTAAATAATTTAAGTACTTTTTGGGATTACTAGAAACACTGGAAAACAAAGCAGAAATAGAGAAATAATATATTTTTTTGAATGTTAATTTATTTTTGATTTTTCAAATGCCTTGAATGTCATGGATTTTTCTTCCTTTTATCATTAAAACAGAGAAAAAGACCTAAGAAGTTTTTACTCAACACCAACCATATTGACAAGAAAGAAATGGAATACAGAAGCATTTTCACTGCTCTTTCAATGTCACAAAGTAAAATTTACAGACTTTCTTACTTCAAAAGCATCTTCAGTGCAATGACTTGGAAAACTATTTTCCATAAGAGAAAAAAAACAAACTCTCAAGAATGAAAAGGAATGTCCATGCATTCCTCTCCATGGACCTTGAAACTCTGAACTTAGCTTAGCATGAAGGCATAGGGTTACATTCCCAAAACCTAATCTACGGAGGATTAAAAGTTTCAGTGTACTCATTCAAGAACCTTTCATTAGAACTGAGAGCTAATTCAAAATAAGCAAGAAAATAAACTCCATAAGCAGGGCAAAAAAATCTCCTGATACATTCATATTTGTAGAAAAATACCTCAGTTGTATTTGCACTGAAATAGATTTTTAAAGTCCAAAGAAAGTCTTCTCCTGACTAGACAGAATTTTGCTCCAAGAAACTATTCCCACAATCTCAAATTTTACTAAGAAAGAATATTCTCTATAAATGTATAACAATACATGCTTATGTTAAATTTTAATTTTTTAAAGAAGACTATGCATTTAAACCTAAGTCCTTGTCTTTTACTGCAGCAAAGTTAACTTTAAATGGCAAGCCAGTAGGAAATTCTTGTGAGAGATCTAAACTGGATTTACAGAATTGCAGCGGATATTAACAGCATGAGTGAGGTCAATTTATCTGAAAGTAATGAAATCTTCCTCGCTAGTACATGTCAGAAGTAGAGGTAAGTAAAAGAGAACTTGTGATGTAAAAGTTTTGGATATCTAGTAATATAATGCCATAAATCCCATAGGGGAGAACTGACCATAATGCACATTGTATAATATTAATAGGTGGATGCTCATGTTGTATATTATCTTCATATTCCTTTAAGCTTCAGAATTTACAGAAGAATGAAAACCAAGCTTGTTTTACTTAGGAAGACTAATGCATGTGTTCTTATAATTACTTATTCTCTTAGGATATTAGAATTACTTCAAATGGACCAGAATCTGCATCATCATCTCAGTGGCTGGGTATAATTGAAAGGGAATCAATTCACTTGCAGTGCCACCAGTAACACTGCAGAGTTGGGAGGGTTATTGCCATGAAATCAAGGAGGCTTGTGTACTGATAAAAAGCTGCATGCACTGCTTACACACTATTCATTACTTGCTCAGAGAGGGAAGAATTTAAACACAAACGTATTGGGTTGAAGTTCTTCACAAATTGCTCCAGTGTGGGTCCTTCCCATGGGGTTCTGTTTCTTCCTTCAGGAACAGACTGCTCCAGCATGGGTCCCCCGTGAGGTCAAAAGTCCTGCCAGCAACACTGCTAAGCGTGGGCTCCTCTCTCCACAGGTTCACAGAGCACCTGCTCTAGGATGGGCTCCTCCGTGGGCTGCAGGTGGATATCTGTTCCACATGGACCTCCATGGGCTGCAAGGGGACAGCCTAGCTCACAAGCTGCAGGAAAATCTCTGCTCCAGTACATGGAGCACTTTCTCCCCCTCCTTCTTCACTAACCTTGGTGTCTGCAGAGTTGTTTCTCTCATATATTCTCACTTTTCTTGGCTGCAATTGCTTCTGTGAAGCTTTTTCCTCCCTTCTTAAGTAGCTGCTACCACTGCCAGTGATTGATGGTTTGGCCACAGCCAGCAGTTAGCTCTGTTGGAGATGGGAGAATCTTCTAGCAGCTTCTCACAGAAGCCTCACCTGTAGATGCCCCAATACCAAAACCCTGCCACATAAACTCAGTGCAACAAACAACAAAACATTTTTTTCGTGGACAGCTATCAGGACGGAGTGAATAAATTTCCAGATATCTTTAATAATTTATTCTTGGCACAACTAGTAAGATAACCCAGACATAAGAAACAGATTCTAATTTTGTCTTTAAAAATGGACATTATTTGGCTGACTGTAACATACAAAAAAGGAACAATTTTGAGTAAAAAAGCTAAAAACGTTCACTATGCTAATGTTTAATTTCAAAGAAGGGAGGCTGTATATAAATTAAGAAGGATGATAAAAAGAAATAAAAGGAGCAGCTAAAGGGTAAAAGCTTGCAGGTGGCACGAGGACTATTTACTGATATTACAGGTTCAGATTAAACATTTATTACCTATCAAAAGAAGATATAAGAGCTCTTTCCCCTCAAAAAATCTAAAAGGTTAAACAATATATGACAGAAAAGGACGTAATTTAAAGTTGAAGTCATGTGCAAATAACAAAAACAGAACAAAAGGTGAACTTTAACAAATAAACAATAGCATTTTAAAGCAGGTCGAAAACTGATTACTTGAGGAATGATTGTATAAATACATAGCAACTACCAATGCTAAACCCAGTAGAGCAGGAAACCAACCACCGTACTTGCTGCTGCTGAGTGATGATTGTATTTTGGAGTGTTTCTGGAAGAAAGAGCCATGCAGAAAAAACCATGAAATCTTATAGCCTCTGTTTGTTATAGACAATTTTTTTTCTTTTCACTGTGAGGAGACCTGCTGAAGGCTCTCAGGGCTCTGTCCTAGGAATTGTCCAGGTCAAATTTCTTATAAATTATTTGGAAAAAAATCTTACAAAATATCAGCACAGTTTTCTGAAACTGTTCAAACAAGAAGATGGTTATGTTTTAAACTTCTAAAAACCAGAAAATACTGTTAAGCCATCGTAGAAAACTATACTGCACCAACATCTCCAAAAGTTTCTAAATACAGATGTTACAAGGAATCTAATAGTATACAAAGAGCTGCAAAAAATGGATAAGAAAACATTTAGTTCCATAGAATTATTTCTGGAAAAGAAGAAACTAAATAGACTTCTCAACTTGCGATAGAGATGAATAAAGGACTGTATGGCAAAGGTATGGGAAATCAAGACGATAAACTCGTCTACTTTTTGATGTGACATGTAAATAAATTGTGGAGTTGATACAGGATGGTTGGATACCAAAACTAATAAATCAAATCCAAATTCTGTTAGACAAATTGATGGAAGTTTACCAAGCGTGACATGAACTCACTCTTCAACTCAAAGTCTTTCAACCTTAGAGTACCCAGGAGAAGTGTCTCTTACAGATGTCAGATTTTCTATTTCCTAAAGCATTTGCTGTTGAGATGGAGACATCACAAACTTAGATAACTTTTAATCTCACTCAAACTAGCTGTATTTATGCTCCCATGTTATGTTCCGGGGAACAGTGTATACCATTCTTATCAGTCCAAAACACAGGTCCTGCTGGTTACATTCCAAAAACAAAACCACGCTTTTCTGACATGTTACAGCCTATGTGCTGTTCCTGGCTTAATGACTGAAAATGTTCATTTGTTTACAAACCACCACATTTTGAGTAACACCTGAAAAAATATGCAGCAAGAGGATGGTTAGGATGGATACATCCTGGTAAAGATGGTTGCTTGCCTGTCTTTCTTATCACTCCCTCCTCAGCTCATCCTCTCCCTGCACCTGCAGGCTTCTTGCTATTTACATTATCCACAAAATACATAATAGTATTGTTTTCCCAGCATTCTGACTCGAAATGCATAAGGACTGGCAGGTAGGAGGAGGGAAAGGACATAATACATGCAGGACCACCACTATGTCTCTGCCTTCCACAGTTTCACTGTTGCCTACAGTGAAGGAGCCCCCACCTAGAGCACTGTGTTCTTCTCTGTGGCCTTCAACTAAGAATAATGTGGACCTGCTGGAGCAAGTCCAGAGAAGCCCACAGAGATGATCACAGGGCTGGAGCACCTCTCCTATGAAGACAGGCTGCGATAGTTCAGGTTGTTCAGCCTGAAGAAGGTTCCAGGGAGACCCTATAGAAGCCTTCCAATACCTACAGGAAAGCTGAAGAAGAACATTTTACTAGGGCATGTAGTGAATGGGGGGGGGTGGGGGGGAAGGCTTCAAACTGAAAGAAGGTAGGCTTGGATTAGATAATAGAAAGAAATTCTTTACTGTGAAGGTGGTGAGACACTGGACCAGTTTGCCCAGAGAAGCTGTAGATGCCCCATCCCTGGAAGTGTTAAAGGCCATGTTGAATGGGGCTCTGAGCAACCTGGTCTAGTGGAAGGATTAGAAGTAGATGATCTTTAAGGTCCCTTCAGTCCCAAACCATCCTCTGATTCCATAATTCTAGTCAGCAATACAGAAAAGGAAAAAGACTTGCTTGCCAACAGAGGACTCCCTCTTCACATCCACTTTCCAGTCTTCCAGTTCCAGACTATAAATTCAGAGGAGAAAGGTAAGGTTGCATATTGGGGGGAAGAAGGAAAGACAGGAAGTTTAATCTGGTTTGAAGCCCTGGGAGAGTGGTTACTGCTGCTGTGCAGCTGTGTTTGCCTTTCAAGTCAGTTATATATCATTAGTGAAATATATGAATCACCACTATACAACCTCCATAAATGTCCGCATACTGAAGAAATAGAAAATAGTATTTCTAGAAGGAACTGAACTGCATCTACCAGTGACTGAATTCCATGTAATAAATGAGGAAAGACATATTGAGACTGAAAACACACAAAAAAATTAAGTGATAGGAAATTACACTTCCTGGGGGAAACACAGAATCCATTAATTTTTTTAATCTTCTTTAAGCTATATACTACACTTAAAACAGGAAAAAAGTTATCTGAAGTACTTGAATTTTGTCCATGTCCACTTTCAGATTTCACTTTAATCCCGCAGCACATTTAATTAAGCCCTCAGCAGTATAAAATATTATTTTAAAAAATGTGGGGAAATTAAAATTTTATTTCTGTTTATTTGATGAATACAAACCATTAAAAATTCATCACATGTTCATAAATAAAATGTGCAGCTGATAAATTATGTGTCTACCAGTCAAACTATCTTTGGAGGAATTAAGGAAACCTAAAAATTAGATTTAATAATTGGCAGCATGGAACACTTTTCAGGTAACTGCAATAGCCAAGAGATCTGGACATTCCTATCCTTTGCAGGAACTACCATTTTAAAACATGGACTTACAGATTCTTGCACTCACCATTTCATTACCATGGTGTTATTACATTCAGCCTTCTAGTCTACAACACTATGCATTACACCAGGGAATTAACAATTTTTAAAAAATCCCACCTCATCACTAGAATTGAAATAACTAAATTATTTTAAATCCTCCATACAAATGTATCCATTCTAAAACTCACAGGTACAAAGTTTCTATGTGATTTATATGGCTTTAATATGGAGTGACATAATGTTTTTCCTATACTAGAAAAACAGTTGCAATATAATATGCTGAGTCAAAGAACATGTATGTAATATAAGGGAAAAGGTCAAGATTTGTCTCCATCTCTGGTACGTTTTGGAAAAATATTTACATTTGATTGTGGCATTACAGTTAGGAATTAAAAGAAAGTTGCATCCAATTTCATAACCAGACACTTTTATTATCTCAGTCCTTGTTATGATTATCTGTTCTCATTATGACCTTAGTTATTCTCCTCCTATAGATGTAAACAGCAAACCCTGCACTGAATCTGCCTTGCAGACCACTGAATCACGGTTATGAATCAATAATTTCCCTACTCTCCCTGCACACCAAAAGACTTGGATGGATCCAGTTAGTTGTGTCTTACTGCACTCAGAAAACCTTGAATCAATATTTAGCATTACCACTTTAATTGAAAAACACCACCATAATAATAAGAAGTGAGCATCAGCACTCTGAACTGCAAAGAAAGCAAGTTCTGTGGCCAGGATGAAAGCTCCTCTACAGGAATTCCCACGGGAAATCACAGAGGAAGTGTTTACCTCATTTAGCAAGGGGCACAAATGGTGAATATTTCTTTCTTTACTCTCAAGGGACACCATGGAAAATAATATATCTGACTAAAAAGAATGAGATTTGCATGATGCATTTAGACTCGAGTTAACTCCTCTCACAGTGTGGTGTGTCAGCACCTTGTCTGATTGTAAGGAAGCAACGTAATGCATACAGAAAGCAAATTTTGCGCCAACACACCTTAGGAGAAAAACTTTGTCCTCTGCTACTATAAAAAGTCATATTGTATGAAGTAAAAAACAGAGAAGTGATTTAGCTTTTACATCATCCTTTATTCTTTTCATTAGTTGAATTATGAAATTGACTCCTCATAAACCTCTCACTTCCTCAGCAATTTAATAATCTTCTAAGTATAGAAATGCTCTCTCATTTTTAAGAATGCAAGTATAAAAGAGTATGGGTCACAGTTTCATCCAAAATTATGGCAGTTCACCTCTCCAAACGTTCCAGCAATTAGAAGGAAAATTAGAGCCTCCAAGTACCACTCAGGCAAGGAGTGACTTCTAATTTACAAGATGCAAGCGCTCAAAGTGGTCCCCTTTATGCTTGCTCTAAGTAAGGCACTCAACGAAGAGGTTTTGAGAGGATAAAACCCCACAACTGTTGCAGCAGCAATCGCTCTGTCGGCCGGGATGATGTATTTATATTTTATTTATGTCAGCACCTAAATAACTGTTTTTTCGGACCGACAAAAACTCTTGACTGTCCAAAAGCTTCAAACCCCTCAAAAAGTGCCCCCGCGTCTGACAATCTGCAAGTCCTGCCCAGCCAAGTCCCATGGCACCTCTCCCTCGGCTCCCCGCGGCAGGAGAGACGCGGGCAGACGAGCGCTGGCCCGGAGTGGGAGCTGCCGCTCGGGGCAGCCCCGAGGGACGCGGCCCCGGACGCCTGGGACTAATCACCGCCCGCTGCTCCGCTCGGCTCCGCGGAACCCGCCTCCGCCTTGCTGCCAGCTTCGGGCGACTCCTTGTCCCCACGGCCCTCGCACTTCTTGTTGAAGCAGATCTTGAACACCCCCAGGACGGTCATGACCATAATGAGCAGCACCACCACCGCGACCGTCACCAGGACGAAAACGTAGTTGGAGGAGGAGGAGGGCAGCGGAGCAGCAGTCTTCTGTCCGCCGGCGGCCGCGGTGGTAGCGGCAGGCAGCCCCGCGGAACTACCGGGTGTCGGGATGGAGGGACGCCACCCCTCCGCTCCGGCACCCGGAGACTCCGTGGGGCCACCTGCGGCGGTGGGGGCCGCCTCCGTGCCCGGGCAGAGAGTCCCGTCCCGCCCGCCCGGGCTGCAGGCACAGGCGAAGCCGCCGGCGGCATCACGGCACCCGGCGGCCTCGGCGCACCGCCCGCTGCCAGGGCTCCGGCCGCCCAAGGGGCAGGGGCAGAGGGGCTCCTCTGCCACCTTCCAGGCGAAACCGCCCGGATCGGACTGGCACGTGAGCTGCACCTCCCCGCCGGGGCACGTCACGGTCAGCACAGTGCCCGGCGGGCTGAAGCCGGGGCCGGGGCTCCTCTCCTCGAACGGGAGGCGGTAGTCAAGGTCGAGAGCGCCCGCAGGGCTGAGGTCGGGGCAGGCGCCCTCGTACTGGTACTTGCAGACGTAGCCTGGGCTCTCCCGATGGCAGACCCGCTCCTCCCAGCCCCAACTGGGGCTGCTCTCGGGGACTGCCGCCAGGTGCAGCCCAGCGCAGCGTGCAGTGAGGCAAGACCGCACGGGCTCCTTCACCCAGCGGCCGAGCGCCTCCGGCACGTCCTGCGGGGCCGTCCCTCCTCCGACGCCCTCCCAGGCGAAGCCGCGGAGCGGATGCTCTGCGTGGGTGCAGACGGAGGCATTCCTCTTCAGCCCGACCCAGAGCAGCGTGGGCGCCGCCGCTTCTGCCAACAGCCCCAGCAGCAGGCGCAGCTCCGGCTCGCCGCTGACCCAGGCGAGGCCGCCCTGCCGCTGGCCGCAGGCGCCGCTGGCCGCGGGGTAGGAGGCGTTGTCGAGGTGGGCACTGAAGCAGGTGCCGGCGGGCGAGCAGCGCACCGCGGCCCGCGACGGCGGCGGGGGCCGGCTCAGGGCGCAGGCCACGGCCAGGAGCAGGCACCAGGGCCTAGCCCCCCTCATGCCGGCGGCGCGGGGTGCCCGGCCGCTCTGGTGGCGTTCGGCCCCGGCTCGGACTGGCCGCCGCCGTACCCGCGCCCACGGCCCTCCCCCGGGCCTGCCGGAGGAAACGTGTCGGGGGCCAGAGCTGACCTCGGCATCCTCCATCTGTTGCAGGGCGGGAGACAAGCAGTTCCCTGAGCCGCCTGGAAGCGGTCGCCCATCCCGGTGGGCGGGTGTCCAGCCGCGGAGGAGGACTGTGCCAGCACCGCTGCCGGGTGGCGAAGCCCAGAACCGCAGCGCTGGGAGCGGGGTCACCGACGCCGTCTCAGGCCCGTATCCCCGAGATGCCCGGGCCCGTCTTACAAGCTTCTTGTATAGCACTTCCAGGAGAAAAGTGGTCTAGCTTCAGTGATGTCTTCCTTGAAGGATGGAGGCTTCCGGGTTAGGTGAGGCTGTGCAATCAACCCCCTAGCTCCCCATATATGAGGTGATTTAACACTCACAAAAACTGATTCAAGTCGCAGTTTTCCAGCATGTTGCATCCCAGATTAGGTGCCAGTGATGACTTCCAGTAGGTTGTTCTTGAACGAGTTTAACTAATCCACTGTAACTGCTCCTCTGTGTGCAGTCCCCATGTCACCTCATTTTTACACTCCTTAGTGTTATTTCTGTATGCTGTTATCTGACATATACATTCAGATACAGCGCACATCCAGGTTTCTTCCGCAAGTATTTTATGTGGCACAAAACTGCAAGCATATGTGTGCATTTCATTTTTCCAGCTTTTACTTTGGAAGAACTCCTGTCAATGTTTTTGGTTTTGTGAGTGTTATATAATACAGATTTCTAGTATTTGAATGCCTGGAGGAAGGGAGGAGGCAAAGGAGGAAAAAGCAGAAAATAAATAATCAATCTGGATTTTTTAAAAAAGTGGAGTTCCTCAGTAGTTGCAGTCCATTGGGGCATGAGTTCTACAGTCTTGGATCGAGGCTCCGGGTGGACTCTGTCTTGTGCAAAGTGCCCTCACTGCTCCAGTATGCTTGTAGGCTCCGCATCTGTTCAGCCCTTGCTTAAGAATTTAATTTTTCTTTGGAGGGAATAAATGTGGATAACAAGTCCCATTCAGCCAGCTTGTGACCAGCCTGCACAGATTATAGACTCTAGGCCTACCCAAGATATAACACATGTTCACTGGACACCTCAAAGAATTAGATTAGAAAGACACACTGTGATGAAGCTCCAAAGCAACATAAGAAATATTTTTTTACACTAAGAATGATCATTGACCAGAACAACCTTCCCAGGGGTGCGATGGAGTCCCCCTCGCTGCAGGTTTTCAAGATGCAGTTGGACAGTGTACCAGATAATAATCTCATCTAGGCTCCCTTTACCACAGAAGGTTGGACCAGGTGATCTTTCAGGATTCCTTCCAACTTGCACAATCGTATGATTCTATGAGAGGTACAATAATTTAAAAACTTATTTCAGATTTATATAAAAAATACAAAAATCAAATAGCCTGTCCTCAAAATATGCATCTATTAGTTAATTCATTTTTGCTTTGGGAAACATATTACTAGTTGTTTCTGCATCCCCACTGGATGTACACTAGATCCCCACATGTACAGAAATTCTGTTTATTGCAAGAATTGTAATCATAAGAGTTAAAAAAGCAACAACATTTTGAAATACATGAAATAGATGAAGTTGTTTAGAGGCAAACTGAATTTACACATCCATAACTTTTTAGTTAAGAATTTCTTGGTGTACTTCTAGATGAAATCAGATTTTTGTTTAATCAAGATGTAGAGATGGTAACAGTGACCCGCCTAAAAATCTACGGTGTTGTAGCAGCTGTGTTTTCAGAGCTCTGCTGCCTAGTGAAGTTGTCACTCCTGCATTGAATCTTCTCCACAGTGCATCAGGGACTCAATGCAGAGGCATTGAACCATATGCCTGTGTGGGTCAGCATGTGGAGAGTCTCACTATCTGCCTGTGCTTTAAGTTGGAAAGATGCAATTCATTTTGCATCTAGTATTTAGATCTCTAGTTCTTTTCTGGATCTAGCTTTAAATGCACCCAAACTAAATGAACTATTGCTTTAGCCCTTTAGTTTTCTCAAGGATGTACAAAAGCTGTGCTTCTACCTGTACCTTATTATCTTGAGCCATTTTCCCCAAGTTTGGTGGATAGGTTTGGAAGAGAAGAGAGAGTGCTACAGGAATGCTTACAAGGCTTTGCCTAATATTCCACTGTAATCCTACAGCTTCAGTTTGTTTTCTCTTTCAAAATTGAATTCATTTTTTATAGCTGAATAGAAGCTAAACTTTATAAATAGAAGGGATAATCTAGAAGCCCTAAAATTTCCATGTTATGCTTCAAACCTAAGACTCTGTCCCCGGGGAAGAGAATGCAGCTCAGTACATGAAAACATTTGCTCCCTTGTTTCTCATCTCAGCTGTCAACAAGGGCATGATTTGAGCTGTCTAGGGTGATCTCTCCACTGGGTAATTGATGGCTACTACCAGCTCATTTCACACAGGCCATGACTTTAATTTCTGAGGCTATATTTGAACCAACAAACTGGCAAACCAGTTTAGAAACAACAGGCTAGCCGCCAGTGCCCCGGGCAGTTCAGTCTCATTGGGGGAGCCCATAGTGCACAGAAAGATGAAAACACTGTGTGCCAAAGCCAAAGGCTTTCACCAGCAGGAGATAGAGGCGGTTGCTTTGTGTCTGCTTTATCTGCCTGTATACCTGCTCTTCTCTCCTCTGGCTACCCCGGAGAGTCCTACAAAAGCTTTTAAAACTAACAGGTCTACTAGATTTCCAGAAAACAGCTCTTCCTCTGGTTTGTATTATTCTTTCTAGTTCTTACTTTTAAGTAAATAAGAATTCACTCTTTCATTAAGTGTCTTCATGGGGCTTTGCCTGAAGAAATCATTTTTTGGAAGAGAGGATTAGTTACACACAAATGCTGGTAGCAGTCTGTCTGTGAGGTGACTAAACTTCTACATAAAGAAGTCTTTATTACACGAATGTGAATATTATGATTGATTGATGAACCCTAACATAGGTGTTCTTAGCAGTAAAAGCCTTATTTAGGTGTAGTCATTCCTTAGTCTTTTTCCTGTGTAGATCTGAGTCCTTGAAAAACCAGTTGTTTGCTTTGACTGGAATTTTATTAAGAGCCATTAGGTTTTTTTTTTTCATTGTGTAACTGTATCTGTTTTATTATAATATGTACATTTTTACTAAGGAGTGATGAGAGAAGCACTGAATTAATAAAACTACTTTTCTCTTTTAGGGTAGATTCCTTTTGCATTTTTATAAGGTAAATTAAAGCTATTCTTTTTGTAACTAAGCAGAAAATATGTCAACCGTATAGCAGCACATACTTTTCTACTGCTAGGGCCTAAGGGGGTGTATTTTCATTAGAAGTAGCCTTGTAGAGAGATACAGTATCCTGATCTTACTAAGAGCCATATTTTGCTTCTCGGAGGTAAATGGATGGTGCAGTAACTTCTCATCCCCAGAAGGGATACAGAAAAGTGTCTGGAAACAGATCTGTCTACCCATCATGCCACAAAACCTGGATGCTGTGTCTAACAGGAGAAGGCAGCTGCAGCCTCTCTTTTCTGCTAGTGTAAAGGAGGGCCGCTGATGCAGCTCCATTTATCACCCAGCCTGTACAGGTAAACTTATTGCTGTCTGTTGCATGATACAGATTTCTTTGGGGTTGGAAACTATGGAGAGGGAGCAAGAGTGGAAGATCAATAGTATGGCAGCATTGCCTGTTTGCACAACTCCAGCATTTTAGCTTGCTGCAACCTTGTGGAGTCTACACTAGTTGGCAGTGGACAGTCTGTACTGTCCCTACGAGCTCTCTCCTTCCCTCTCGTCCCAACTCATATCTCTATTGGATCCAGACATCCTTCTGCTGAATTTTTTGCGGGTGAAGTCAAAACTTACTCTCTATCTTTCAGTATTCTGCTAAGATATGAGTAATAATTTAAATAACTGAATGTAAACATATATTTTGAACAAGTGAGAATTGATGTCATTTGACAGTGTGCCTCAAAAATTATGGGTTAAATCCTCCTTTCCTTACTGTTTCATGAAATTGGTATCTGTATGTAAGAAGTAGTTTATCAAATAATAAGACAACCCTACATTTCACATGTAACTTGTGTTTAGGCAAAAAAAAAGTATTTTCTCACTAAACAGTTATAGTCTTCTTTAAGAAAATACCTAAATTTTAAAAATAAGATCCTCTTGAAGTCAATGAATGTCTCATTTCAACAGTGTGACAAGATTTGCATGAATTTCTCTGCACTCAGACAAACAACTTGCAACAGGGAGTAAAAATAGCAATTGGAATCCAGCATGCTTTGGTTACTTTTCCAGGTAACAGGACAGGAAATGAAAATAAGAAATTTTATCTTATTGTAAGAACTTGCACGATTATAAGAATTTAATTATTCACTTCTGAAAAGGGCTTCATAGATTACAAGGTTCACCTACAGAGTCTGGAAAAGATAACCCAGTAGGGGTCATGCAAGTTCCTGTCTACTGTAATAACAGTTTCCAATGACATTATGACATAGCTGTGGGACTTCTTTAGTAATAAGGAATAATATTTAACTGCTTTTATGAACACAGTAGTATATTTGTTATGTTTATGACATGGACATAAAATATAACTAATCCTGACTTACTAGGGGGATATTTAGTAGGTGAACTGCAGGTCCCTTCCAACTCAGAATATTCTGTGAAATTTGTGAAATCTGTGATGTGGCTGTAGCATTACCCAATATGCATATGTTTGCCTTAAAGCCTGTTCAGTTTAGATGTTCGTGTTTCCATTACTAATTATGCATTCCATTCATCTTTAATGAGTTAAGAAAGATTCCAGGGAGGGGAGGAAAGGGAGGGGAGGGAAGGGAAGGGAAGAGCAGGAGAAGAGAGGGGAGGAAAGGGGAATGGAGGGGAGAGAAAAAAGAGAATAAGGCTGAGAATGCAGGGTAAATTGAGGGAATAGAAAGCTGCAGCACAGGATAAAATTAGTAGGCAGGAAAACAGGGAGTAGACGCAGAAAGAAGAGAATAGGGAAGAAATCTAAAGAAAAGACAGGAGAATAAAGATCATTCACCACCATTGAAGTACCAGAGTGGCAGAGGGGGCTGAGAAGCCATGTCCCTGCTGCCACTGCCTGGTGTGGTACGCGTGCTGGTGTGGGAGCTGGTGCAGCTGACCACAGGCAGGTCTGCACAGCTGGGCAGTCCCCACACAGCAACCTGATGCCAGGTGATGCAGGGCTGTCAGCAGAGAGCAAATGACAACCACAGCTAAAGTAAGAGGCAGTTACCACATAAAAACAGCCTGTGGTTCTTCAGGCATATTCTTTTAGGCAGCTGAGGGAGACCCACCGTGTGCTGAGGGAGACCCACTGTGTACTGAGGGATGCTCGCTAAAGTAGCTTTTTAAGCTACTTTGTGGCTCAAAGACCATCCTTAGAAAGCATTATTGTCATAATGAGTTCTACACCACCTTTATGCCATTTCCTTCCTGGTCCACGGGGATGGTATCACTAGCCTGTATAAACTATAGGGTTTGGAGGCCTGGAAAAATGTTGAGTACAGTTCTGATGTCCTCTTATCCTAGGAAAAAAGCAAGCAAAAGAGGAGAATGAGAGACTAGTTTAGATTTACCCATATCTTATCAGATGTTTCTAATATTTTATCAGATTTTGACCTAAATAAAAGCATTTTTGAAAATCAATGAATTTTCATTTGAAGTGAGAAAACCACACCCACATTTTTAGTAACTTCCTATATTATTGTATTTCTACAACAAAATTCTGGGACTGGCAGCCTTTTTGAGATGAGGCAAAGTTTCCTCAGGAAATAAAGTAAAATAGAAGGAAATCTAGTGGTAAAGAGTTGATTTCACTTCCTGGCCTTTTGCCCAGACTGACCATTTGAGAGAGTCTTGAAGTATTTGCTTGAAAATGGGCAAGGGATAGAGATTAGTAAGAATAAATTCAAGAGAGTGCAGCTGTGAGATGGAGAGGCAGCAGATGCTTGTCTACACAAGCAGCTAATTCAAAATGAAAAAAGTAAAAGGAAGGAAGAATATTCCGAGCCTAGTGAAATAATTCTTTTTAGGAAGTTTATGGGAGATAAACATACCTTCTATGGAAACATTTATTGCCATTCTTTTTGTGAGACTAGACAGACTGAAAAGGCTTTAGTTCACTTTACTGATATGTTTCCACCCTTTCCCTTTTTAAATAATGGCCCTTCTTGAAACATTTCCTTTTCAAGAAAGTCTGTTTTAAAGGTTTCTCATTGTTTGCTTGCAAGAAATGGAAGCAGAGTATCTGTATACTACAGAAGGGGGAGAAGATTTCAAGAGGATCTTAATGTGTGGCATATGGCTTTTTTTCCTCTGTTTATCATGGTAAAAAGGCCAACAGTGCTGTTCTTTGCACTTGTGTGCTAAATGTGTGTTCAGCAATACTTATCCTTGCTATCCTAAATGGCTCTATACTCATAAAATGGTACCTAGGAGCCTGAAATTTTACAGGAAATAAAGCCAAGAGAGTTCTCTATATGCTCTGGAAGAAGTCCATTTTAAATGCAAATAGGGTCAAGAAGCAAAATTACTATCTGCCTTTGGACTTCCCACACACCAGGATGTGGAATATTCAGGACTGGGCTGCTAGTCTGTGTCTAATTAAAATAGGAAAATTAAATTCATATCTTAACTTTATTTTCCAGAAATGATTCGTGGTCTAAGTAGTGGATATGTCTTACCTCCACTTCTTTCATGAGAAGGTTAAAATCCTAGCAACTCTGACAGTTTTTCACAATTTAAATGAAACAAATATCTCTGTTATGACATATGAGAATGTTGTTTTTCAAAGATTAAGGCTTATCAACACAAAAGGCATCAAATCAAAGCAAACTCATTTCAGAACACAGTCACATATTCCATACATTAGCAATTATACATTCACAATTATTGATCTACATTTTCACCCACAAGCAGGTTCTGTTATTTTGATTACAGTTTTTAATTTTTGTATTGGGGTTGTGTGCCAGGCTCTGACTTGATTGACTTATTATTTCCATTAGATTATATCATATAATAGCAGCACAGAGACACTCCTTATACTGGCGGTATGAACATCTCAGGGCTGCAGACAGTATGTGAACATCATAGAGCTGTGCAGACTGACTCCCACCTGAGCCTGTCATTAGTCTGTTCTGTGGTGGTTATGTGTATGCAAAAGGAAAGGTGCACATATGCAAATTGCATACCCATTTGCAGTGGGTATGTCTATACCCATTCTGCCCATATCTGAACATTTCATCCCCAAGTATTCTGGGAATCCTTGATAAAGATATGCATTCTCTTTATATGACAAAATAAAGCTCTAACTACCGGTTAGCTGAAGACAAAAAAACCAACCAAACAAAGAAAAACCCATAACAATAACAAAAAAATCTTAACATCCACATAAACATATTTAAAACAAACCATGAATAATAGGATGTGAAAACAAAAAGTGTCCTTGCTTCATGACGTCATTGAAAGTGATGCCAGCCAGAGGCTACCCTTGAAGATTGTCAGAGTGCAGGAATTGTCTGTGAAGGGAGGGACAGTCATCACTACTCTGCTGGTTTCAGATTTCAGCCATCATGTACTTTGTCTGCTTTTATGTGGTATGAAAACACAGTCACAGTAATTTGTGCTTGGTGCTCATCAAATATACTATAATGCGGGGAAGAGCCTAGGATCTGCAGGAGTTTAATTTATGTACCAATGAGCTCTACAAACAGGCCAAGTTCCCTAGGAAGTTGGTTCACAGTCAGCAGTGTTTTCACAGAAAAGGCTGGAACCAGCAGTGCATATTGCGTGTCATTACTTTAGCTGCCCATTATCCAGCTGCACTACGTGGCACTTTGGTTCGAAGGGCCTTGGTTTTATATTAGTTGGATAGAAAAGGTCAATAAAAGGTGAGAGACAGTTTAATGTGAATAAGTAATACAGGAACAAGAGCTGCAAGTGTTTGACCCATCCCTGATGATGTGATATTGATCTGAACTAGAAATGTCAAACCCTTCTCCACCCAGAGGTTTCGAAATGTTTCTGATGTGTGTCAGTAAAAGATAAGAATTAAACCAAGAATATATTAGCAGATGCCATAGTGAATAAAGCATATACAACCCAAGAACAATAGTTACTGTGTGTTAGGTACAAATAAGATGTTCTTATTTGGCAGAGCATGTTCTGCTTATGCCTGATCCCCCAGGGCAGGCTGGGCATGCCAAAGAGGCTTCTTCTGGGAGGAGAGATCAGGTACAAGGAGACTGTATAGGAGTAAGGTGGCATGTTCGTGGGACTGCATCTGTGCCCCACATGGAGGGATGGAAGAAAAACTTGAAGACAATGGATTTGCTCTACACTGAATTTCCACCCTATATATTTTCTGACTGTCCTTCATATTTTACCCTGAGAACACCCAACTGGATACATAAAGGACTTTAGGCATTGTGCTACCACTTCCAATTAAAGAATGGATCTTCAAAGCCTCTGCTATGCCATGATTTAACACTCTAGAGGCATCTCCTCTACACACTCATTTTTCTTCCTGTAAAGTACTTTACATTTTTCCCATTAAACACGTGTGCAACTTGACTTTACACTTGACAAGAATTGTCCCTTCTGTATTATTCTTATTCTTTGATCTCAGATGAATAAAATCAGCTTAGTTTGCCTAATGCATAAAGCCTTGCACAAAATGCAGTCAGCAAAAGGATGGAGAAAGGAAATTCTGTAACCTGAAAGTTAAGGCATTTTTCATGACAAAGCAGAGTTACTTCTGCTGCAGTGATATTTCTGCATTTTATATCCACTGAAAAAAATTGTCAGGAGAGACTAATACAGAAGCCCAACTAAGATTGATGGATCTTCTCCTGAAGCACAGGTTTTTGCTTCACATCCCTGCTCCATAGTCTGACAGAAGAAGGATTGAACATACATCGCTGACATTCAGGTAAGCATATTAATCACTGAGCTGTCTTTTACTTTTTCTTTTTCTTTTTCTTTTTCTTATTTAGAGAGACTGACTCCATACTAGTTTTTTGATGTATCGGAAAGCAACACTTGGGGATTTGGACTAAACAAAACTCTCTTCCTTCCTTCTTCCCTGACAGAAAGGGTGTCAGTATGTCTCCATCTTTAGACAACCTAGGAACATGGTGCGTTTGACAGAGATTGTTCCTTTGAAGTCAATACTAAATTGAGGCCTGTCTACAACATTCAGTTTGTATTCCAAAGGAAAGAGCTCTTACAGAAATATCTAGAGAAACAGTGCTCTTGGTCAATGTGTTCTCTATTAGTCTTTTACTGGTCTGGACCAAGATTACAATGTTTGCTGCTATAAAGCCAGTGAGAATCATCCACTTTTAAATGTATTGGTTTTAGTCTTACCTGTGCTTTACACCAGTGTATAAGAAAAGGGATTTTTATTCTTCAGCATTTAAATATTAAAGAAAAAAAAAGAAGGAAAAATTACTTACTTGAGTAATTCCCAAAGACTTTCTATGTCAGCATAATAAAATTTAGGGGAATGAATATACCTAATCTTAGCTAAAATCTCAACATTATGTTTTAAAAAAGATTCCCAAGCAATTGTGACTTCAAGTCACTGCTCACAATGGATAACCTTTCCAGGGAAACAGGATGGGGGCTTGGTTGCTGTTTTAGATTAAGCCAGCCTCCTTTGGTGAGAGATAAGCAAGGGAGAGAGGCAGACAAGATAAAGCTTCCAACTCTGAATCCTCTTGCCAGACTGGTCATATTAGTTACTACAGAGAGACTTTGTCCTGTCCTGACACTGTAAAGATTAGCTCACCAGTTTAATTATAATTGGTCATGACACATACACAGGGTTTTTTCTCTTTTTTTTTTCTTTTTTCTGATATGAAGGGACTATCCCATAAGCACAAGAAAAGTCTGTAAGAGCAACTGAATTTTCAGTTTCTTTCAGGAAAATAAATTAAACGGGATTAAGGAGTCCTTCAATAATTTAAATTGCTCTCTTTCTAGGTCAGCAAACGTTACATGAAACACCCTTCCTTAAAAAGTAGGCTTTATATAGACCTTTAGCTTTAGACTTCAAATTTAGACTTGTATAGTCTGTAGTCTATAGTATAGTTCATTACATGTATCTATGTAATGCCAGTTCAGCGGTGTGCTTGAATACATTCATTGCTGATATGGTGGAATTATGCCAACTGGACCAGAGGACTGTGAAATTCTTCTCATTCCGAAAAGGATTGAACAGCTTCTGCTGTTCAATAGTCTTGTATGCTTGTCACCATTAATCTTCCCTCTAATTTATTTCTCTGTGTGTGACAAATGACCTCCTCAATACCAATGTGAAACTTGTAGCCCTAATTCACACAAGGCAAGAAATAGGACAGCAAAATATACGAGTGTGCAGGTCCTTTCTCTTGATATTCTGGGGCTCACTCAGTTCATGGTGCAAGTTGCTACAGATTCATGGTTTCTTCATCATGTTAGAAAGTTAAAAAAAAATTATTTTGCACTGTAATGTATGCAGAACCCCAGATTATACTGTCTCCAGGGAAACGTAGCTGCATCACTGATAGAGACCTCTTGTGCAAAAACCTTGAGCAGACTGAAAATGCACCTTCCCAGTCAAGTCTTCACTTTGAGATCTGTCATTCCACTAATAGGTAAGGAGAGAGAGGGAGAAAAGAGAGGCATTGAGAGTATTCAGAATTATCCTTTATGTAGTTGGAAGCAGTAGCACACCTCCTGCTCAGGAGGAAAATTCCTAAGAAGAGCATCTTGCCAGTCTGGATCTATCTCTGTGCTCCTGAATTCTGGTAAGAAGATATCAAGGAGGATGATTGAATTAGGTTTCAGGGGTGGGAGAGCACCAGAGCACCTGGGAGACATGTGGCACATCTCAGCACAGGCTGTCCTGGTCCATATGTTTGCAGGTTAAGGCTGTTGCAGATGGACTTACAGGAAGCTTGAACTTGTGTTGACCTGAGACATTATCACCCTCCATACACATCCTCCCTTTAGCCCACTGACCAGAAGCAGTAACCTCAGGGGGCTAGGATAAATCAATGTATGCTAGTCATAACCCTGTCACATCCAGATTTCCTGACCAATGCAGTGGTCCCTAGTAAAGATGTTCATGGCTACAGCTGCACCTGGCACAGGCTGCTCACTTTCGTGGCTCCTCTTTTAGGCATGATTGCCTGTGCAAGGAGTGGGAGCGCTGTCCCATGGCTGTGTCAAACTCCTACGTGCAGTGTGTAATACATCCTCAAATAATCAGGCACAAAAGCACAAAATTAAACTTTCAAGGAATAAAAGTTCATTGCTTTAGTGATGAAAGAAAGTGAATTCGAAGAGTGAGCAGGCTTGGGTGGAATGGCTTCACTCTGAAACCTGAATAGAGAAAGACAAATACTTTGGAGCAGAGTACCATTTTTTTCTCTATAGTGCCATATTTCCTAAGGTGTCTTATTTGACCCCAACTTGTACTCCAGGCTGTGCTTTCTAGAGCATCACTAGTGCACATAAGCACATAGTACAGATCCTCTGACTGAATGCACAGGGTCACACTGCAGGTAAATTGTACCACTTAAAATAACAATCCTCTGTGCCTGAAAAGCAGGGTAAGGGGCTGAATGAGCAGGGATCATATCAAAACAATAGTTGAAGGCTGAACTGAAGTGATCTGCTCAAGTGAATGCCCATAAGAACACCTGTATGAATATGCATATGTAGAAAAAAAAATCCTTACTCCCATTAAAAGCAGTGGAATTTTGCCATTGGATTCAGAAAGGCTCAAATTCCATCTAAGGCATGTTGGAAAGTGTAAATTAATGGTTTCTGTAAAAGACATTGAAATAGAAATATCAAATTTCTTTTCCTTCAAAAAGAGAAAACAGCATTTCTATTTTAGAAGAATGCATTAAAAAAAAACGCTTTTAATTTGACATTGTCATGTTACTACCCACAGCAGAAATGAAAATTGGCTGTTATCCAGTGACAGAGAAGTAGGTTACTGAAATTACTGAGGCTTTACTGTTCCAGCATTCCTCACACTAAGCCTGATTTCTGTTCTTTAGATAAAAAGATTTTATATGGTTCTATAGAGTAGCAGGCAACTTTCCTATTATCTTCAGATTATGAGCATATGCAGATTATAAACATCAAAAAAACCAATCTATACAGTCTGGAGAGAGACTGGTACAGAGTATTGATGATAGCCTAAGACTCTTCCGCCTCATTGTCCTAATGCCATAATTCTTATCTTGGATAGCCTCAGGATGTCCTGCCTATGTGTAGGCAGAATTCTCATTCTGCAGGAATTCTCATTCCAGTACTCATCTGCCTAATAATACCTAAAGCCTTGATGATCATGGGGCAGTATGCACTGTAGTTACCTATGATGCATAAAGTCTGCAGAAAAATATCAAGCAGTTATATTTCCAGCATTATCTGCTTTACACATACCTTCAAAAACAAACTATAAAGAAAGGGCACAAGAGTTGCGTTTATTGTCTTGATTTTATGTGTATCAGCTCTTGGCAGGACTGAATGGCAGTGAAATCAACATTCATAAATAGAGCAAGAAAAAAGTTCATATAATAAGCTATTTATTTTGCTCTTTGTTTACAATTCTTGTGAATACAAAATTAAAACACTAAACAGCTGTTATCTCCTGTTTATGGTTTAGAGCAAAAGCCCAGCAAACCCCAGAATTTTACATAGTTCCACATCAAAACCATGATTCGAGCCTATCCTGATCCAAACAGAACACACTCCTCTCCCAAAATACTGATGCAAATGGGAAAAATTTTACTTCTAGATTTTTGTTGGTTGGATGTACTGATAGCACCTGGAATGTTTTAGGTTATGTCCTCTTTCCATAGCACAGTCTGAACCCCTTAGCAGAATCCTCATGGGCAAATATTAGTATTCCCCTTGAGGAACACATTCTATCACAGCCATGTTCTCCATTTATCTTTGTCCTTTTTTTTTTCTCTTTTTTTTTTTAACTTAAAGCAACAGAATTGCTTTCTATCTTTTCTCACAGTCTTGAAAATGACTGTGACTAACTAACAAAGCTGTTGAGACCTGAGGCAGCTGTACTGCTGGTCTACAAGGAGCCAGAGAGAAAGCCATAGCTTGCTTTCTGTGCTTAGAAAGCACACCAAAGAGTCAGTCGGGGGAAAATCACTGCTTTATCATGGTGACATGAAAAGATGCTTAAGAGCACATGTTGTGGTTGGGTCTAAACACAGTTATGTAGTAGAAAATACTTGTGAGGGCTTTAACCAGTAGATCTGCAATCCTTATTGAACTGGTCTTTACAATCTGTGCCCTTTGAACCCAAGGTTCTGCAGGTATCCAATAGGAGTTTTTTTAAACAAGCAATGGAATAATCTTCTATTACACTATGACAGTATTTTATTGCTGGGTGATGGCCCAAAAGCAGTTTCCTAAACTGTTTCAAATTCTTTTAAAAATACAGTGAAGGAAAATACTGCTTTTTAATGTTAAAATTCAAAAGGCAACATCAAAGGCAGAGAGAGAGTGAGTTCTATTGCCCTAATAGAGATGTATTTGTAATAGAACAGAATTCTGAATCTCAAGCTTAAGTGTATCAAGTACCAATATCAACAGATTTCTCCAGAGATCATAGGCAGCTATGTTAGGTAAAAGACTAAAGCACTGTTTCTGGAAGATGTTGAATTTCCCTCAACTCTCTTTGAACTCAGTGGGAAAGATAAGGGTGTTCAGGGCAGGAGAAATTATAAAGGTATTGGATAATGGTGTTCATCATGTTGCTTTCTAAAATGCAAACTCCTCTGGGTTTCTTTTTGTCTCTCATCATTTCTAGATTATAGCTCAGGGAGAGGGTAGAATATTAAAATACCATCCAATTTATAATTGCTTACTAAAGTCAATTCACAGATGACCTTGAAAAAGAATTAATCCAGCAAGCTTATAAAAGAGGATGACCCAGTCATTCTGATTAACATCAGAGCAGGAACAGTGATGTGGTTGGACTAAAAGAAGACAGAGAAGATTAAAGCACCCAATATATTAAAGGATTTCTTTAGAAATTTCCTCTTCCCTTGCATCTCCGCAAAAATCCACAGATTCCAGTTAGAAGTATAAATATGTTATAAATTCAGTATCTGTTCAACAGCTCTTGCTACATGTAAACCAGGCAATTTCAAATTCTGTCAAAGTATTATTGGCTAAGATTTTTGCATAATTAGAAGCAGACTCTCTCTATGAAAATATAAACCAAATTTATGAACATTCAAGAATCTAGAATTTATTTCTAGGTATATATTCCTGTCTTTTAAAGCAAACTTTTATTAAGTCATTTTACCTTGGGTGAAAACTGTGAGGAAGAACAGACAGGTGGAGGATGGTGAGAGAAAGGGGTTTTCTCAACACTGTTAGAAACAGGATAAAACTGGATGTCCTAAATTGTTAATACTGTCTTTAAAATATAGAACTTCAAGGTTTTTCTTTAAATCAAACAGTTATGCATCTTCAAAAGTGTCCTCACCAAGTATCTGGAAGGGATTGACTAACATGTATGATTTTGTAACGTCTAGAGTTTAGACACTTAAATGAGTGGGGAGGAGGGAGAAAAATCTGAAATCAGCTTTATGGGATGAAATGGAGTCTTAAGGGAACTGCACACCAAAAGGAGCCTGAGTGGCCTGTTACATAATAGCCATAGTTCAGCTGCTGTGGTAAGCTTAGTCAGACTTTCGAACTTTCTTACACTTCATGACTTCCTGAGAAAAGTTTTAAAATAAACCGGGAAAACTTCAGGTGATATGAAATGGCTGCACTCTGATCTTGTGTATTTGCCAGAAAGAAAGTGCCTCCAATTCTGAGTCCTACAGCTCCTTACTAGTGTTTCCCAAGGGCAAGAAGGCAACCATATTCAAGTCTTTGGAAACTATGTATTGAGATTTACCTTCAGGGCAAAACCTTTAAAGTTTAGTGCTGACTTTCATAACCTTCATGTCAGATGTAAAAATGCAGTACTGTATAACAATAAAATCAAAGAGCACAAGCAGTAGGCATACATCCTTTTTTTAATGAACAAAACATTACACTAAACATACAATTTCTTCCTCAAAGTACTATGAGTGACAAAGGATTGTCATGTTTCTTAATGTACTCCTGGAGGCTTTCCTATGAAATATGTAAAATCCAAATAAAAAAGACGATAGTCTTGCAGAAATGTGAACTTTGTTTCAAATCAGAAACAGTACACCTGCTCCAGTGACTTTTAACCTAATTTTAATCTTCAGTGGCCAAAGTCTTTATACAGATGTTAGAGAGGGAGAGGGAGTTATCCCTGCGTTTGAAACACTAGAAGAGAAAATAATCTGTAGATGATGGCTTCTCCAACACTTAATGTAGGGTTTCTGTCAGACAGAGCTGCAAACACATAAATATGAGTGAGTGAGGAACAGGTTTTAGTCCTGAAATATTTTCACTTTCACTTACACTCTTTATGTAAATATTGTCCCCATTCAACAGGAATCCTTATAAAACCAAAAGTAAAGGAGCCAAATAACAGACTGTTGTAATTCTATGTGACTTTCTCAACTGTTCATTATTAATGTCTATTTAATTACACCAGTGTATACAGTTGTTATTAAACTTAACTTGGTTTGCAGCAATCCTTTACACAATAGTAGACTGAATATGAAAACACAACATTTAATATTAGATTTACTATCATTTTGGGGTTTTTGTAATTGATCAATAAAAGTAGCTATGTCTTTGGATTGCAAAGAAATTGAGGTTTTAGTCCATGTTTTTAGCTAAGTTTAACTAATAATGATTAAGTTTATTATTTGATAGTGAGCCATTTTTATTTTGCTCTGTGTCAATTTAATGATATTTTCATTTGATTTTAGCTGTGGTTTTAATTTTAGAAATGATACACTATTGGAAAGTATTGTCAAATGTATTACTTAACCAGGCAGATAGTGAAAAAGAACTTCATGGTTAGCAAGTCATTACTGTTCTCATATCCTTCAAAACCAAATGAGTTAGAAGTGTACACTTTCTTTGGAGACAAGGATTGCATTTAACTACACAGATCTACACATTCGGAAGTGCCCAAGCCATTTTTTATGTTACTTTAATTATGTGATACATCATAAAAGCAATTTATTATTGGGAAAAATACATCATCCTTATTTGAATGCAAGTCACTGCCACTCCCTAAATCCTTTTTTAATTTTTCCTCTCAAAAAAGGGAACCGAGAAACATGTATTATCTCATTCAGTATGCGATTTTCAACAGCAGCCAGTACCAAATGCTTAAAAGAGACAGAAAAAAAGACCCTTGAATTAAAGACTAGTGAATCTACTGAAGGTATTTTGGCACAGCTTGCCTAGTTGGACTAGATGATGTGAGGTTGGACTAGATTATCTTTCAGAAGCTGCTTTCCAGTCCAAACCTTTCTATGATTCTATGAATATAAGGAAAGATAATATTTTCAAGCATTATTTTCTTCTAACCTGGAGAGTTCACTTTTCTTCTTAGACCTTTAGACTGTCCCAGAACAATCCAATACATAAAATTTTACATATAGTCATATCTCGCTAAGGCTCCATCCACTGGGGACTAGGGATAACATAACAGTTATAGCTATTTCTAAGTTTCATACTTGTACAGTACAAAGGAAAAGGAAAAGTAAAACTCAGATTTAATTGTGTCATTGCCTGAGGCATTAAGGAATTTTGTTAAACACCAATTCATCATGCTCTAGTTATACAGCTGGGGGATAAGGCTCTGCTTCACTCTAGTGATAAGTCTGTCTTTCTTCTCATGCTTGACAAGCTTAGAAACAAGTATTAATGCAAAATTTCAGAAGTGTCAGTTCAGTCACTCTGAGGGATCAAACATGAAAAATACAGTTTGAGAAGCTTAAAAAAATCAGCTGAAGTTTCAGACTATCTGCTCTAAGGGGAGCTTGAATTCACAGAAAGGTTTGCAATAGTCTGGTCAGATCAGGAAAACACAGCAGCTTCTATTCAGTTTTATATTATTTTGTATAAGAAATTGTCAATTTGAATGTATAAACCACAGCTACCCCATGCCTGTACTTTCAGCTTATAGTCTTGGGAAAACTGTTACTGTTCATATTTACATACATTTTTACTTTGAGTCATTGATAGTTCCCTCTACACAACAGTCATGCTTATGAGCAGACATGTGTGCAATGCTTTATGAATACATGCTATTAATATCTAGTTATAATGCTACCACAGGTACATTATCAAAATTGCTTTATAACAATGCAAATACAATGGAACAAGAGCTGCTCTGAAGGGTGGGTGGTGTGGCCAGATGGGCACCAGTGTCTGCTCTCTCGCTCACATCCCTCCCCAGTGGGCTGTACTGCCAGTGCTCAACTTCCCAGAAAGCTTTCCTTTCCTCCCACACCTCCCATCACCCCAGCACAGCCTGCCCAAGTGGGTTGCTATGAGTCCATTACACAACTTTAGCTAGCTCCCTTTGGAATCCTGAGTGAGTAGGCAAGGAAAGGGGACCTACTAGACCTCACAGCCTGTAATTTTATTGCTGCTTCTGTTATTGCTTTTCCTTTACTAATGCCATGTGATAAGGTTGGTAAACCAGTGGGAAGGACACATTGTAGGTTTCATTAATCCTTTCTCTTTGGAAAACTAGATGTCAACTGTTGCTTACATTTCAGGCTCCATTTTCCCCTCAGGTGTAGCAAGATCCCAATGGGTTTAGGCAACTATCAGAATTGAGCATTTTCAGAAGTTTCTGGCTCCAAGTCTGACTGTTGCAGTGTTGTTCCCTTTTAGCTGAGCAGAAACGTCTTATCTTTGTTCCTGATATATGCCTGGGCTCTGTTACAAGCTCACTGTGCTGCTTAGAGATGCCTTGCTAAGGCTTACACACAGTTCTTTTCCTGTTGCTTCTGGTGCTGCTGAATAATTCTCCCTGTTTCTCTAGTTTCTTAGCTATGGATGAGCTTCTTGGTGAACAAGAAAATGTATTGCTGTCTAGAGCCCTGATCCTGCCAGGTTAGAAATGCTCTCAGTTCTTAATAAATCATGACTCCAACAAATGCTAGGACTGCCTGTACACTGTAGGACCAGAGATTAGCACATGGCTCCATGTTACTCACTAGGCGGTACTAGACATGCTGCTGTCTTAAATCCAAATGCTTTCTGGAACTGCATTAGTAGCTCACATAGCCCTAGCAGGAGGCTTTCATTTCCCTGGTGGAGGTCACTACCCTTAACCTTATGCTTAGGCTCCTGCAAGAGAGGTGATTTCTTTTCCAGACCTTGCTTGAAATGACTATTTCAATATTTTACAAAATGGTTGTTTATTGTAATACTCAAATGCGTTTAGAAGACAGTTCCCAATGCTATTCCTTCTCTAATAAACATTTGAAATTCCAGCATGGTGTCTTGTGCTCAGCTCATTAACATCATCTTCCTCTTTAGTTCTTTGAGTATTGCAGGGAGGGTAAATCAGCTTTAACTGGAATCAGCAGAAGCACTTTTGTATGTTTTGCTTAATTGGAAGCCAGATGGTTAGACATTCTCTGCCAGGAGAGACAGAATGATGACTGCCCTCCTGAGAGGGAATTGAGCCCCTGATTCGTTTTCCCTGGATTACACAGTGACTTGGTCACAGAGAGACTCCTGTGGCACTATTTGTAGTAGAAGGAGAATCAGCCCATGTTTTTGAATTGTGTCTCCCAGACCAAATATGTAAGTGATATAAGCAAAGTAGGTCCTACGATATTTTAAAATACTACAACAAAGCTCTTTATGATCATAATTTTTATTAAAAATTGAGTGAGATCAGAACTGGACATGTAATTTTTCAAGTTTGTATCTTCAAATAGTATTGATTCATTCAGATTATATGACCTCAAATCTGTTTGTGGTGATTAATAAAATATGTGAGCACAAGCATTAACTGTTTTCAAACTGCTATTCACACTTGTTCATTTGACAGATTTTCTGAGCAAGAGGGTATGACAACACTGTTTATGCTAAAAAATGTTGGAGTTTATGTTATGTTAAACATTCCTGTTATAGCACAAGCAATTCATAACATCATTTCCTTTTTACTCAGTAAAAGCAACCTAATAGTATTGTTTTGCAGTAACTATTTCAAATTCCTTTGCTATACTAATAACTACAAGAACATTCAGAAAAGTAATCATCATTTATAACACATTTAATTTAAGGAGAACTAGATGTTTTTAACAGCTGCTCTCTTACTCCGTGATTAGACTACATAAAAGTCTTTGGTAAAATTAATGATGGAGTATTGTGGCTTCACACCATGCAAGGCTCAGCACATCCTCTTCTCTGCTGGTTTTAGGGAAAAGCTATGTTGAAAAAAAAATGAGGAACAAAGTCATCCTCCTTTTTTCCCCCTTCCCACAAAACACCTTTGAAGTCTTGGGCAGACCACCCGAATCCCAG
>NW_020884878.1:19524527-19630052 GCF_003945725.1 Corapipo altera | reverse complement strand
CGCAGGACAGGCAGGATGACAATTCCAGCTCAGAGAGTCCTGGGACCAGCATCTAACCTTTCAGTAAACTCTTTCCCCCTGAGGTGATTGGACTCACAATAGTAGCAAGGGGAAGAAGGGGACAGCAAAGAACAAAATGGTAAAGTCCTCAATCACGTATCTGATTTAGAACCCAGAAGTGCTTTTGTCTAGAAATAACAATAATAACAACAACAATGGGACTTTAACTCAACCAGTAGAATTGTACAGAGCTGAACCAAATGGCTATGGTATCAAGGGTACCAGCTAGCAATAACCTCATCACTTCCATACTCTGAATACAAATTAATATTTCCTGTGCTGTTGTCATTACAAATCTCTTTTTGGTTTCAGGTATTACTTTCTCAAGCTCAGATACATTCTTAATTAAAATCAGGTAGAGAAAGCTCCAAGGGAAGCCTATAACAAAGACCCAAAACAAATTATAAAGGCTTCAATAAGCGTAACACTGAAGATTTTTCCAGTAGGCTTAGTTTAAGGGACTGATCGGCTGTTAAAGACTGTAGACTGTAGCTTAAACGTTTTAGTCTTAAAAACTGAATGTCGTCACAGCTTTAGCACAGAATTAATTTGGCTTTTCTGGCCTTGCTTCAGCCAAATTACCAGTGAAATTTATCACCCTTACAGATTAGTCCCTACTCACCAGAATTTTGCCAGATGTCTTGTATCTGCAGCTACAACACGCTGCAGGTCAATAAATACTCAGTATCACAACATGAATTTTAACTGGCTTTATCACTTTAATCAGTCAGGCCAATCCTCACTTCATCACTTTGTGAGAAGTCAACTGAGGAGTCTTTCATTTATATTTGTTCTTAGAGCCTGACTCTACATAGTGCCATGTGTCATCAGCTCCCAGGGAAGTCACATTGAATTGAGGTACTTTGTGCCCTTCAAGACCAGCTCCTAAATTGAGTTGTTAGCTGTACAGTCATAGGGCACCTTACTTTGCTACCTGAAACAAACTGCAAGAACAAGTTACTTTGCTCGAATCAGCATTTCAGCCCAGGCAGTTTTAAGAAATCATCAGTTAGGGGACAAACCCTTGGGGCACTGAGCCCTTCTGCTGCTGACCTGGTTGGCTCTTAGAGCTGCTCAGCCCTTCTCTGTCTTGCTCAGCACTAACTAGATTCAGCCTTCTAGGGTCAGCAGCTGCCATTGCCTTCAAGGTTAATCGCCTTAAATGGCTGCTGAAACATAAAAAGACTGCCAGCCTTTGTCTCCCCATGCAATTGTAATGCAGCAGTTCTTGCCACAGCAGTCATGAGTGGATCAATCATGATTTTTCTCAACATTGTTTTCAACTGTCCTTGAAAACTTGCCAGCAAAGAGAAGAAATGGGGGGAAAAGAAACTTGGCAAGAATTCAGTGATGAATAGGAGGAAAATATGGAAATAGTGTTCATTTATCATTAAGGGAAAAGTGGTGATAATTTTGCTAAACCGGTGAACAGTTATGAAATTAATTCAGTCATAATATCCTGGTGGATGGGAAGCCTGTGACACTGAATTGATGGCTTAACAGTAAGATGTGAATCTTGATGAAACAAATAATAATGTAAGTTTTTTCTTGATGGCTTCCCCTTTCCAATTCATATATGGACTACGAATGGAGTAGACCTTAATCACATAGAAGAGAGAGAGTGAGCCTTCACCCAGAAGTCTTACTTCCTTGGGCTGTGTGGGGTTTAGCATTGTTGCCTAAATGTAAGTGCCATTCAAGACGTCCCACAGGTGTTTGAGACATCCACATGGGGCTGCAGATAGGAGCTAGAAAATATTTGACAAGTCAGTTTGCTGCCATACATCTGTCTGAGACGTTTAGATTTCACTGCAAGACTGCAGGCAGAAAGCAATGGGCTAGGATAGAGATGGCCTCAGCTAAACCCACATAATTTTGGATAATAAAATTACACAGGTATGCAGCAACTGTCAACTCCTGGATCTCCTTATTTATTCTAGTATTTATTTCAAAAAGCTACTTTTATTGCTCCAAGAAACTGAAAGATGTGTATGAGAGAAGATATAACCAATGGCAAGGGAAGAATTTTTGCTACTGTAGTTTTATGTCCCGTGTGCTGTATGCTTTGATGTCCCACCATAGTAGCTGTGGTGAGTTAAGAGTGGCTGGCTGCCAGACCCTCACCCAGCCACCACCTCACTCTTCCTCCTCAGCAGTACAGGGGGAGAAAATATGATGGAAAAGCTTGTGAGTGAACATAAAGACAAGGCAATCAACAATTACCATCACAGGCAAAACAGACTCAGCTTGAGGAAGATTAATCTATTGCTATTTAGAAATAGAGTAGAATAGTGAGACACAAAGACAAAACTAAGCCCACCTTTCCCCACTTCCCCCTTTTCCCAGGCTCAATTCATTCCTTTGTTCTTGACTCTTCTTCTTCCTCCTTCCTGCTGCAAGTGACACAGGGTTTTGGGGAATGGGGTCTGCAAGCAGTTTATAGCACTTTGTCTCTGCTTCCCCTTCCTCCTCACAATCTTCTCTGACTCCAGCATGGGGGATGCAATCCTTCACAAACTGCTCCAATATGGGAGCAGGAATAATCTTTGTGCCTACGGGATCATATCGCTCACATTTTTATCACTCCCTTCTCACAGCTGCTGTGCAGTGGTTTTTACCCTTAAATTTTTTCACAGAGGTGCCGCTAGCCTGGCTGCTCGGCAGAGCTTTTTGGAGCCAAGGATCTGTTTTGGAGTCATCTGAAACCAGTTCTACCTGCCATGGGGCAGACCCTGCTTCCCTCTCACAGAGGCCATCCCTGCAGTCCCTTTTGCCCCTTGCTAATACAACCTTGCCTTGGAAACCTGCTTCATCGGCATCCCCCTTAAGGAGTCCCAATGCTGTGTGTAAACTCAGAGACAAGGATATGTTTGAGCCAAGCCAGTCAGGATTATTGTGACAGTGTCTGCTTTGATTGAAGTTCCAAGAAAAAACCCAAACACACCAAAAGCAACCAACAAACAACACAAACCCACCACGATTCATTTCAGGTGCCTGAATAACTGAATTCTTTTCCAAACTTTCAGGTCATGCTGGAAAGAAAATTTTCGGAAACATCTGTCAAACTGAAAACACTTGCCTTAAATGATAATGACTGGTTTGGATCTTTGTGTAGTGAGAACTTGAACAAGTATTCAATTACTGAAAGCATTTGTTACTCTATTAACCTCCCCTTTCACCTCTAAAATGTTAAGCACAACTTATATATTTTGTCTATTACATATCTGCCTTTGTCTCCTCATTGGTCACATCCATTATGACTTGTGAAACTGTCAAAAGAAAACTGTTGTCCAGAAGAAACTGGACAAGTAATTCAAAAGTAAAGTATTCTTTATTTCTCACATATTTAGATCCTCACCCAGCTGTTAAAAGAAGCTTAGTAAGAATAAGTGGGGTCTAGAAGACAATTTTTGTCTGGTTGAAGGAGTCATTTTACAATTAAACTCACAGCTGGTTGCTCCAGTAGATCCTTGCAATCTTCTGGTTGTACATTGGCTCCTCCCCAATTTCTTGTTTCTGTGTTGGATAAAGCTGCTGAGTGATGCAAAGGCGAGACAGTGTTCCCTGCCTCGTTACCTTGTGTTGAGTATCCCCACTTCTTTTACGGAAAGACAAACACAAAAAAAATTGTCTCTGCCAGTAGCAACACTTTGAAGGAGTCTTAGATTTCTAGGTGTAAAACCAGGTTTGAACTTTTCCTTCATTTAGAGCAATTACAAGTATCTCTCATCATTAGCATAATGATAATAGGAGCTTAATTATCTCAACACTTCTACCAAATGGGAGGGGAATTATATGGTGAATTAGGGGAATTCAGAAGTCCTTGGCAGGGATGTTCACTTAGGTCGCTAATGGGACTGCTTAGAAAATGGTACTCTTGGCGACTTCAATTACATTGCTAAGCCTGACTTTTATATAAAATAGTCTAGTGACGAGACCTACAAGACAGGTCTTTGGACTGGGACTTAGAAGAACTGGAGTTTGTTTCCAGTCCTATTGCAGGTCTGCATAGTGACTATAGCAAAAACTTTTGCTGTTTCAGTTTCTGCATTTGTTAAATAAGTTAGAGAAGATCACTTTCAAGTAGTACTTTGAAATCTGATTTCAAATGTGTATTGCTTTTGAGGACCTTAGACTTATTATTATGGGAAGGATAGCAGGCAAACTGATCTGTTTACCTCTGAGTTACAGCAGGACTCATTTGTGTTGTAACATAAACTGGTCACTAGAAAAGTACTACAGCACTTTTGCTTTTAACTAATGTCAACCTAAGATGATGGTGTTTTCTATACTTTTGCCAGAAGTGTTACATTACTGCAGAAATATGTAGAATTTATTTCACAAGCATTGCATAATTCTGAGTTACAATTTTTGTAACCCAGCCTAACAGGATTGTAGTTTAAATAAGAAGATTTGTCTAAACCTGAGGTATTACTTTCTGTAAAAAAAAAAATAAAAATTAAAATATAGGAAAAAGCTACACGTGTAAAACACTTTATTTTTTCAAAGTCTTAGTAACTTATCAGACTTGTTTTCATTTCAGGTTCTCCCTATTTCTGTTAAGATGTTTAATGTTATTTGCTTAATACCTTAGATACAGCACTGAAAACAACTCTGCACTGTCAAATGTATGAAGCAAATTACAAGGAACTAGACAGCTTTCCATGAATGCAGGTAATTCTGGGCCATATGCACTGTTGATAAGCAAGGTAAGTTTTTCACAGGACTGCTGAAATATAAAACATATGTACTGATACCTAAACTGCCCTAAGGACAGGAATAACATTTGTATCATGTTGTTCTTTAGGCTAAGTCCCTATAGGAAGATTCTTAAAAGCCTATTGTTTAAACCTGTATTTTTGAAGATTGCTGTCTTGAGGCATGTCTGATTTTTTTCACACTGAGAGTCTTTATCTTTCATCACATCCTGCTTAGTTGTTGAAAATTTCTGGAGAAAACTGTCTTGTGATATTAAAAATAAATGCCCAGATAGACCCACTTGGATTCCAGTTTTTAACAAAATTAAACAAAACCCCAGAAGCCAAGGTCCACATTTCAATCTGCTGATGCTATGGTTATCAGCATATATATTACTGCTACATACTGCGCATGAAACTGTACATTTTCCAAGGACTCTTGTTTGCTTTGTGCAGAATAGGGTGACTCCCAAATATTTCCACATTGATTCTCTTCCCATTAGCAAGAAAGGGACATTTGTGTTATTTCTAGTTTTTGGAAGTAATTGTCCAGATTCAGTGAAGCAAAATAATTTTTGTAGTAGTCGCAAGAATGTGGTTTTAGCATCATTTAGTCTTAAAATGGGAATTTGCATTAGTGACACAAGCTTCTCTGTTACAGATATTCGTCACATTCGCTGAATCTTGGAATAGTCTTGTTGACTATAAATGCCATTTCTAATCATGCGGATGTATTTTAAACATATAGGTAATGTAGAGATACATTAATACATGGACAAATTCCTTGGGTCACTTACTTATATGGTGTTGGTCACCTTTGTTAGGAGACACTGAATCCAGTAGCCTGAGAGAGGCAGAGCTGCAGCAGCTCCATGGTCAAGCTTCCTTGGTTGAGCCAGTGGCATGTATTCCTTGTGGGCACACATGTGTATACACCTGATACACACATGTAAGCATGGACAGTCACACAAATTGACACAGACAGAAACACTCATGCAAGCACAGACTGCCTAATCAAAGGTGCTCCATACAGGCAGAGATAACACTCTAGGTGCTCAAGAGAACAAGGAGTTCACTATACCTTTAAAATGAATCGAAGTGTGTTGTAGTAATTTAGATGAAAACTTTCAGAAAATAATTTAATATTCTTCACTTTTACTAGGTTAATTTTTTCATGGCCTCTTGATCACACAGATATCTAATCAACACCCAGATTTAGCCTTTGAAAGCATTTATTTGCCCTCTGTTTTTTTTCAATGCTGCTACAGTGTGTAGTTTAAATCTTTTTTAATCTACTTCAGTTTTGGCAGGCTGATTAATAAACATTAATTATAAAGGTGCTGAGTAGGCATTGTGAAAGAAGAGGATGAAGAGGAGGTAATGACTGGGGAAGGGAGGGTAATGTAATGATCTTTCTAGTCTGATATGTCACTACATATGAGGATGTCTTTTGCTCCCTATTATACCAAGTCTAGCAAGCGACCTCCCATAACTAACCCTTGACTTTTACTGCCACGCAGTTGAAGCTTCCTCTCATGCATTTGCATCACTGTCTCAATCTCTACTCTCCCCTGTGGCTGAATGTTACAGACTTTGTCCATCACAGGTTGGCCATGTGGTTATATCTTGCACTCAGAAAAGCCATAATCATGAGCATATTCATCTGCTGCACCCTGGAGTTACGATTTTTCTGATATGACCTGATAACTGGCTACATCCTTGAGCTCATAAGTCAGCACAACATTGCTTCATGCATCAGAGTTATTATGATCAGATTAGCCTTTGTGCCAGTGAGAATAGGCCTTGGTGGGAACAAACTGCTATATTCATTTTTGTTTTCTTCTCTGTGTAACAATTTTTTTGATGCTTGATTGAATAAGTTAAGATTAAGAAGGTCTGCCTAAGTAAACATAAAACCACACCATCAGTTTGTGCCCCTGAGAGCTCAAAGGATAATGTCAGCAGTGGAGAGTGATGTGATAGAGCAGAGCAGGAAATGCCAAGGAGAGCAAAGAAATCTGTGAAAGAAGAAAAACTTATTTTCCAAGTCAGGTTTTCTGGGAATAAAAGTGGAAAATAAAATTCCTGCTAATTCAGGAAGATATATTTAGACCTGCTGAAAAATGGCTGCAAATATTTGTGGGTATGAATTATGATTAGAAAAAGCGTGTCCCTAATTTCTCCTACTTGCTAAATCCAACTAACAACACAGCATAAAACTTTCATATTTATTCATTGACAGTATGATTTTGTGGATGAACTGGTGGACTGACACATAGTTAGGTTAACTCCTTGGTCTGACAAACCCATTAAGATGGAGAACTGTGAGAGAGTAATACCTTCAACTTTGTAAGCAAAAACATTTGCTTTCCCCATAGATACTGTGATATTTCTGTTTCTACTATGATGTCTGCTAGTTGGTTTCCAAGTCCTTTCTATGGTCACTGTTCCTTTAGTACACCAAACAAACCCTTCTCTTTGTTATGTGAAGACATTAAATTGTTTTTCTAAAGTCTCACAGAGTAGAATTATACTAGTCACTGAAAAAGACAGGACCTTTCATCAGGCACTGTTTTTCACCACAAAGACCTAAAATCCTGTAAATGCTTACACAGTCATCCCTTGGCTCTGATACTGGAGTAGGCTTAGGAAATCCAGATTCTTCTCTTGCTCCTGCCACAGGTTTCCTGTATTGTCTTGGGCAAGTGGCTTAGGCCAGGACTTAAAAACATGGCTATGCAGGAAGCACCAACTAATTTTTAAATTCTGCATTTTCCTTCCCATCCTTCCTTTTTTTTTTTTATTTTAATGCAATGGTTATTGGTGTTTATAGTAAAGGGAGTAGCTACAAGAGCTGAGAATTCAAAGTTAGAAAGCCAATCTCTTTCAAAAATCCCTGATTTATACCCTTAAGCTTGGTGTTCTCAAGGTTCATTCATCGCTCTTGGACCTCTTAGTATTCATCCTGCTGAGTCTCAGCAGGACAGGCATAGAAGAGGCTGTACAAATATATTTACATCTGGTAGAGGTGTACCATAGAAAGACTTGAAATGAAACAGACCCCTGAACTTCAGAGAGATGACTCAGTGGCAAAGGTTTCTGTCATCTTTCCATCACATGAAGGCTTTGCTTCAGAGTCATTATCTTTCCTTTGTGTCTTATGTGCTGTACACATTTTAGAAACAGTCTTCACTGTATTTTAATGTCTTCTAGTTTGTTTATTTTGTTATGAAAGGATATAAATTTAGATAGGTGTAATGATTGATTGCTTTTTTTGTGTTATTACACCATAGCATCTTACTTGCGTGTTTTCAATTTCGTGGTGGATTAGAATATATTTCTTGTTCACTAGCAGAAATTGGCATCTGTTTAATAAAGTATCCCAGAGATATATTAATTCTTATGGAGGTGATTTTCTAATGATTCCCTCCATTTTCAAAGCTATTTTGAGGCATTCAAAGTCAGATTTATTAAGCTGATAGACCAAGACTGGGAATTTAGGCACAGAAAAGCTCAGCACTGATAAACCTAACATGTGTGTCTAGCCCTCATAGTGTAATTTACAGTGCTGCATTATGTGTCTAGGCATAGTATTTCATAAGGTCCTTAGCTCTTCCTGGCTCCATCCCAAAACCACATAATTTCTGGAGGACAGTTTTTATTCTCTTTAGACCCCATTCTATTGTACCCATGGGTACAACTCTGTGAAAAAGCTAACTCTAGTCTTCATGAAATATTACTTTCACATCCTGGCTAAATCTAAATTAATCCTGAGGCACTGTCAAAAATGCCCTCCTATACTTTACCTGACAGAAAATGACTAATGATTATTTGGCAGTCATGGCATTTAAATATTGATAGTTTTCCTCAAAAGCTTTTTTATTTCTTTATTTGATATTTAAATTTTTTTTACTTTCTATAAATGTGCAAGCAATTTGCACCTAATTATTCTCTTGTCACTTAACTCTCACTTGCAGTTTTTCACACTCCTATTCCAGATAAGCATAAATTAAAATGATTTAGCTGCATTGGATCAACTATCTTTTGCTTGAAAATTCTTCATATCCAGAAACATTGATGTAATAATGATAATAATTATTATGATGATGAAAGTAATAATAATAATAATTTTTAAAAGAAGAAGAAGAAGGAGAAGTACTGTTCTAACCAAATAAATCTAAACTAATAATGCAAACTACTGATGAAAGGTAGTAGTATCTATTCCAACTATTACATCCACATATCCATTGTTTTGGAAGGAAGCTGTGATTGCAGGGTTTTATATGAATCTTTAAAACAATGGCATTGAAAATGGAAACAAAAAAATATTTCCGTAGCCACTGGCTAGACATCTGACTGAAAGTTGGAAAAAGAATATTGAAAGGCAGGAGCTGTGAGAAAGCACAAAAAAGCTTTTGAATGAGGAAGCATGATAAGTAAACTCCAAAGCACTCCATGGTAATTCTGATGCACTAAATTTTAATAATACTGATGTATTTTTATAAGGAGTAGGCAACATCCTCTGCACAGTAAGGACATTGACCTGTTAGAGCAGATCCAGAGGAGGGCCATCAAGATGGTCAGAGGGCTGGTGCCTCTCTCCTATGAGGAAAGGCTGAAAGAGTTGGCATTGCTCAACTTGGAGAATAGAAGGCTTCTGGGTGACCATATTGTAGCTTTTCAGTACCTAAAGGGGGCCTACAGGTAATCTGGAGAGGAACTGTTTACAATGGCATGAAAAGATACGACAGGAGATAATGTCTTCAAACTGAAAGGGGGTAGGTTTAGATCAGATATTAGGAAGAAATTCTTCCCTATGCCGGTGGTGAGGCACTGGAACAGGTTGTCCAGAGAAATTGTGGATGCCTCATCCCTGGAAGTGTTCAGCGTCAGGCTGGATGGGGCTCTGAGCAACTTGGTCTAGTGAAAGGTGTCCCTTCCCGTGGCAGAAGAATTAGAACAAGACCCCTTCCAACCCAAACTATTCTATGAGTCTATAATAGAGAATGGAATTGTAATGAACCTGATAATCGTATAAAAATGAGAGGTTGTGTCTGAATTTGTTCTTTAATGAGTTTTCATTGCATACAAAAATAAGTGAAGACACAAATGTTACTCATAATCACAAAGAATGCCTCAAAAGACGCTGCAAGAAAGAAAAGTACAAATAGCTAACATATGTAATGTTGAGAAATAATAAAGCCAAGGATAATTCAGCTTGTGATCCAAAAGCCATTGTGCTCTTCAAGAAGAAAGGTTTGCAGGACCCAAGGGACTGTGAATTAGCTGAGACTTGCTAGAGTACAAAAATATTTCTACTGCTGCCTAACACTGCTAGATGTACACAAGTGGGAGAGCCTACATCCCAGCCAGCTGGACAGCTCACTGAGCAGTTGAAGCTGAGTTCCCAGAAGGGGAAAGGTAGTACCCTGAAGTGTGAATGAAGTTAAATATATTCTATCTGTGAAGAAGCCATACATTAATAACTCAAAACTATCTATGCATCTTTCAGCATTTATTTTGGCAACTTTCACTAGGGTTACTGCAAGATGTAACTGTTGGCTAAGGTGTATTTATTACCAGGTTTTGAGTGGTCTAATGTCCCTCTGTGACTTCTGTATGTCAGAACCACGGGAAACCTGTGTGTGTGTTTGTGCATAGTGTAAGATATATGGCTTCCCTCTCACTTTGAGTTTCTCAGTGTAAGTCCCATTATCCCCTGGTGCTTTTATTTAAACTGTGTTTCCCACAAAAGCAGCAACTAGCAGTTTGCACACTTAAACAGTGCTGCAGTTTAGCAGATAGATAGCAACATGGATAGCTCTTCTGGCTTTTCAGCCTTTTCAGGACAAAGATGTAGAAGCACTCTTGAACATATTTTCCCAAGCCTAACCTTTGTTTCAGAATTTGGACTTCAAAGAGCAGAGCAACAACCACTCCCATGGTATTTCCTGTTTTCTATTTTGGTTGACATTGACAAATTCAGAAATATGAATAGTGCACTTCTCTGTGCTCTTCATGATTGGATAGGATGTAGCACCTCAGGGAGGGTGGTTCCCTGTGTGCTGAGATCAGTAGCCATTGAACCATTCTGCAGCTCTCAGCTGTGCACCTGAGCTTACCTCCCACAGAAAGTGCGGTGGAGGAGTGTGCCTTGTCCTGAGGTGGACAGAGACAGCTGTACAAGGGAGGCAGTATGGACCTTCAAGCAAAACCACTCAGAAACTATCCAGGTTCCATGGGCTGATCTTGTTCCTGTTAACTGAAGTGTATTGGAGCCAAGAGGTGATAATAAAATTATGTAAGCAGAGAAATTTTAAAGCACAGAGGGGTGAAGAAGAAATAAAACAAACTCAGAGAGATCTAGAGAAAAAATATCAAACTGCAAAATGAGCTTCATTCAGTATGTAAATCAATCTGAATCTGCATTTGTTTTCTGTCTTACAGCAGGCTGTAATTAAAACTGTGCTGACTACTGTTTGTTGCTGATACAGGAGCCAAAAGTAAATCTAGTTAATTGCCTAACATTGCAAAAGCCTTACAGCTCAAAGGAGAGCTTCATTTAATGAATCAAATTCTGAATTTGGTCCACTGATGCTCAGGGATCTTTTATACAGTTTATTTTTCATGCAAGAACATTTCTAACTATCCCTCAATCCAGCTGAAGTTTTGGGGAGGGATATTATTAACTCAAAAGTTTGAGCCTGTCTGCCTCAAATTAAAAAAAAAAGTTACTTATTAACATAGTGAATGTATTTTGTATACATCAGTTCAGTTGTTTATAAATCCCCATAATAGAGTAATAGTGTATTTTTGGGGTCATGGATACCATTGCTGGTTAATATTTAAAAGCACCTTCTAAACTATAATTTACAGGCTACGTGGCTTTTAAAGGCATTTGCAGCTGAAGGTCCTTTGTGTTAGCTGCCAGTCACTTGGATGTCCTTTGCTTATAATATGTCTGGCAGGTTACAGCAGAATAGGTTATAATAACTCAGCACATCACTTTAAAGAAGCTCCTTAGATTTATTTTGTCTTATAATTCTAAGTCTAATTAAAACTGTCACCTTTAGGGACAGAAGAGGTCAGAATTGCTTAAAAAAATTAAAAGACTCAGATAACACCAAGAAACAGAAAAACAAGTATAATGGACATGAAAAGTGATGGCATCACACAACTGGACTGTCACATAAACAGTTTTAGGAAGAGATCTTGAGTCTTCAGTAATATATACAATATTTATAAGCACAGAAGACTGCCATGAAGATATCAGGCACCCCAGATTTTATCAGAATGTGAGTTAAATATTGAGTAACAAGATTGTAACACACAGAACCATGTAATGGCCACTGCGCAAACATGCTGCCCAGTTTAATTAATTAGTTAATGGATTAAACCAGTTATTGAACTAAATAATTTGATAGATATATTCTACTAATTATGCTCACAATAATTAAATAATTTCTGATTCCATTCTCATCAATATTACTTAGTGAGTTTTAGCTTTCCTAAATGAGCTCCAGGAAATTCACACTAGCAATTATTGTGGTGAAGCTGTTATCCAAGTTGCGAAAAATGTACAAAAGATTTATCATAGAATTTCTTACTTACTGTCACATGTTTAGGACCTTAAAAAAATAAAAATGCAAAGATAAAAATATACTTCAAAATAAAATCAAGTATGACATGAAAAAAAAATTTAAACATTCCAATCTAACATGCAATCTCTTACGGACAAATTCATAATAAGGACAAAACCCCTCTAACATGGCATCTGCTTTAGGCTGGTTCTTCTTCTGAGAAGACTAACCATGAAAAATTGTGGAAGATCTCAACAAAATCTTCTTAGAAAAACGAATTAAGATAAGCCAGTGTTTTGGCAAATGGTTTTCAACCTTTTCTTTTTTTTAAGAATTTCCGTCCTCTTAATAAGTTTTTTGACATCTTTATTTGGCAAGTTTTTCTACCAGAACTGCCAGAAGCACAGGATTTTGTGAGTTGATGCTGTAGGTGACAAAATCCAGGAAAAATTCCCCATCCCTTGCTCGTGCCCTTCCTGCAAGAACCAGGTGGCACTGGGATGATCCCTGAAGCCTCACAGTGAATCATTCTGTTGTAATAACATTTATAAAAGCAACATATAACCTGATGTCACTGCATGCCAATAATGATACGTTTCTTCTCTTAGGATAATAAATCATTCTAATTGTCATATATTAGCCCTCTAGGTTATTATGGAAATGCAGCATTCATTGCAGAACTATCTATAGATTTCTTCTACAAACATTCACAATAGCAAAAACGAACATCACACAACTTAACATCACCTTTTTTGGATAGAAATCCATTCTACAAGAAGCAAAATTTGCAACTTCCATTGATTTCAATACAGATTAGATATTCATGTTTTCACTGAATCGCATGTAATAAGTGGGTATGTGACATCTCACAGATGCTGTTATTAGTTTATGAATAGCATCAGTTGAAAGACTGAGCTTTACTAACACTGAACTGCTCTAAAATGCATTTTAAGCATGACTTTATAGTTTTCTCTGCAAAAATCAAATGCCTTCAAAGTTTTTCTTACTCTGAAAACCCAACAACTCATAGTGAAATTACATTCAGACTGCTTGATGCACCTTTAATCATAGTAATTCTCCTCAGTTTCACTGACAGCAGTGGTATGATGTCCTTTGTGCACAGCTCTTTATCTTTCAAACATTTTTCTTCCTTCTTTCTGAAGTTTACAATTGTTAGCATCACTTTGCTTGACCTTTCTCATTTGTTTATAGAGTGAGTCACACTTACAGAGGACTTTTCCAACATTCCTCTAGATGCTTATGCCAAGATTGCAAGTGTAGAGGATTCACAAAGTAATTTTACTTTCTTCCCATGAGACCAGATGCGTGAGACACTCTAATCTTTCCTCCTTCTGCAGTAATATATAACTGATGGCTATATGATTACATGCACTTTTCCCTCTATACAGTGACATGAATAATAAGTAGCACAATCAGAATGCCTTGGCACAAACTCTACCTTGCAATGAGTCCATGAGGCTTGCCATGACTATTTAATTAATCTTGAGCATCCTCCTATGACTGTAGGGTTACATCCACAGTTTTCGTAGTTTGGCACAGTTGCCAAAGAAGCTAACATAAAAAAAGTATCTGAATTCCGGTCTGCCAGAATGCTAATGGCAATTACAGTATCTGTCTATTAAGAGGCAATTTAGTTTTCAAGCATGGAGTCCTCCTCATGTACACAAATATGGATAGATGAACCAACTGGCACAGAAGTTTTGGGAAAACACGGGTTTTTTTAGTTCACCTCAGATAAACTTGTTGACACAAAATAGTGCTTTGAAATATATTTGGAAACAATTGGGCATTACTTATTCATATCCAGAGTATTCAAAGGTTAGTCTGCTCTTTTATTCAAGCAAAGTTATCAGCTGTATTTAACTAACCAATGAAACTCTCACCTCCTGTTACCATGCAAGAAAGGAGAACAAAACTGTCCCTCTGCATGTTGAGGACTCTGTGACACAGCTATGCAGAGGCCTGTGTCATATTAAACTATTATCTCCATTCTACCTGTGGGTTATTGGCTTTTGTGAGCCTGCAGGTCAAATATTCACCTGGTTGCGGAATATGCTTCTAAACAACTAGGAAGATCTGAGCCAAATACCAGTTTTATACACACCTCTGAGACTTCTATACCTACCTCCGAGTAAGGTATGGCATTTAAATTGGACCACTTTGGGATTTGAGCAGAGGGCTGCTACAACTCAAACACACCTCTGAAGCATTAAGTCTTTCTTCTGATAGTACCAATTCACTGTCAACCAGCCTTGACAGAATTTCATTACTGTTTTCTTGCTAGGTTAGCTACTGGTAGAGAAAGGTAACAAGAACTCCATTTCTCATGCATTTTCTTCCCTCATAGTGCTACGTTCTTTCACTCAGACTGTACAGGTATATGCCTATACCATATAAGTAAACTAGCCTCTTGTTTTGCACAAACAGTACACTCACTTTTACACTACAACATTGTAGGCCCTGAGAACTCTTGTATGTCAGTTGTTAAAGCTGCCTGAATGCTCCAGATTGGAAGCAAGCCAGTCTTATTCCTGCATTTCTAGAGTGAAGCTGAAGTCTCACACCTTGTTTATAATCCATCTAGAGTCATGTCAGCAGCTAAAGTAATTTTCCACACCCCTCATGTTGTCGCCATCTCTGATGTTGATGAGGTTGCTTCACTGAGTGTTCCCTAAAACATTTTTTTGGAAAATGAGCTTAATTACCTTCTGATCTGTATAAACAAATGGAAAAAAAGGAGCTGAAAAAGACGCTATCTCTTGCCCCATTTGCAGATATATAAAACAAGTCACAAATAGCCAATATCATGCTTATGATGTTTTGCAGTAGAACCTTCTTGTGTTAAAAATCACAAAGCTATTTGGCCAATTAAAATTAAAAAAAAGCTAGTAATTCTAAGATGAAAGTAATTTGACAACCCAGTGAAAAGTATGTTGGACTAAAGAGTAAATACAAGCTCTCAATAGCAAATCAACCTTCATGACACTGTGATGTATTGAAAGTATTTCTTGCTTTACAGATTCTGCTTCACTTTTAAAAGTAGATGATTACTATAGAGAAGACACCTAGGTTCAGAGACACTAATAATTCATGTAACATTCAGCCCATCAGTAGCTATCTTTGTCTCTAATGGGCCTTTAAGAGCCCATTTTCATTTCATATTGAAATGGTGAATACTGTCCCGCAGAACACATACTGATTAAAAAAAGAAATGCATTGACTAGACTGGCAAAATAATTTGTGTCTTCTTGACCTCCAAACTAGTACGTTCCGTGTGCTGTTCTTCAGTGTGGTAGGAAAGAAATTAGTCATTCTGATAAATGTTAAATATAGGGTGATAGAAGCATGGAATCACAGAATGGTTGGGGTTGGAAGGGACCTTAAAGATCATCTAGTTCCAACCCTTCTGCCATTGACAGGGATGCCTTTTGCTAGACCAGTGAAAGGGTTAGCCCATCCAGCCCCATCCAGCCTGGCGCTGAACACTTCCAGGGATGAGGCATCCACAATTTCTCTGGGCAACCTGTTCCAGTGCCTCACCACCCTCACAGGGAAGAATTTCTTCCTAATATCTGATCTAAACCTACCCCCTTTCAGTTTGAAGACATTATCTCCTGTCGTATCTTTTCATGCCATTGTAAACAGCTCCTCTCCAGGTTTCCTGTAGGCCCCCTTTAGGTACTGAAAGGCTGCAATATGGTCACCCAGAAGCCTTCTATTCTCCAGGCTGAGCAATGCCAACTCTTTCAGCCTTTCCTCATAGGAGAGAGGCACCAGCCCTCTGACCATCTTGGTGGCCCTCCTCTGGATCTGCTCTAACAGGTCAATGTCTTTCTTGTACTGAGGGCTCCAGAGCTGGATGCAGTACTCCAGCTGGGGTCTCACCAAAGCAGAGTAGAGGAGCAGAGTCACCTCTCTCGACCTCTGCCCACCCTGCTTTTGATGCACCCCAGAATACAACTGGCTTTCTGGGCTGCAAGCACACATGGCTGGTTCATGTTAAGCCTCTCATCCACCAACACCACCCAGTCTTTCTCGGCAGAGCTGCTCTTGATCGGTTCATCCCCCAGCCTGCATTGCCAGAGGGTTGCTCCAACTCAGGTGACTCATACTTGGCCTTGTTAAACGTCATGAGTTTTCCATGGTCTCACTTCACAAGATTGCTCTGGATCCCTCATTTCTGAAAAAATTATAGTGAGTTTTTGCACAGAGTTGTAACACCTGCTTGTGTGGCTGAGCACTTAGTCATACAAGTAATATTACTGGAACCAACAAATTTTCTCCCAAGTGTCAGTCTTCATACAGTTAATCAAAAATTCTTATCTGGCTCAAGGGTGTTTAACAGAATATTTTCTGTCTGCTTTTTTGTTTGAGATTGCAAGAAGCTGTCTCCTGTTTATTCTGGATCTGTTCCCTGCCTGGGGAGAAATGTCCTTCCAAGAAGAGGATGACATAGCAGGGTTTATTATTTGTATGTGATTTACTGCATTTAAGTCAGGTTACTGCATGATTATCTTGGGAACACTGCAAAATTTTCACACACAATTACATTTCAATAGCGTATTATATCAATAATTAATTATTTAAATGAGAACAAGATACAGAAATTTTCCTCCAAAAAGATGTACTCTATTCCATCAGCTGTAAGCTCCCTCTCCATTTTCTTTCAGAAAAAGTAGACAGATGATGAGGAGGATGGGAAGGCAGTGTATTCAGCGACTGATCCTAGAGCAGACTTGTAACTCTGCTTGCCTTCCTGCCTCCAGTCTATTGGTCTGGAAGCTCTTCTTTTTCTATAATTTAATTCATTCATTCATTCATGGCTAGGCTTTGCAAACGAAGATTAAGTATAACATAACTGGTTATTTGTAAAAACACAGAACTGGAGTCTGAGTTAGAGACTCTAGAAGCCCTTTTTCCCCTAGAAAGAAAGGCTGCAGTTGGAAAGTTTGTATTCTCTAAACTGAATCTGAAGCCAGTTCATCATTCACTTGTGAAATTGCTTTTGTGTTCAAGAGGAAATGTAAAAAGAATAGATACAGTAATACTTCTTAAATTAGTTCATACTTTGAAAGCATTCTACTGTTTCAGAAACAGTAAAAGGAAGGTAACACTGTGACTTCTGTGTAACATTAGCTATTCTATTCTTCTTCAAATTCAGATAAGGCTAAGGAAAAATAATGAAGTTAGATGAGGATTGCCTTTGTTTTATTGTCTGTTGCCAAGGAAAAGCAAAATTTAAATGTTCTTTTCACCCCATGGAGTCCAAATGTATTGAAGTACTAAAGATGATTAGTAACAATGCAAGTCAATATTAGGGTAAATTAAACTGTAAATCATTATATTCTACATGATGGGATCAAATGACTTTCAACGTCTCATCTAAAAACTAATGAAAAACAATAATTAAATAAAATCAAGACTTTTAAGTCATTGCTAGCTAAAAACGTATCTGAGTGTGTTCTGCCAAATATTAACTAAACTGAATTAAGTGTCTGCTACTCTCTACACTTGTCTTCTCTGTTTACAGTGTATCAAGCTATATGGTTAAGAAAAAAATCTTGAACTAATAATTTATTAGCCTTCAGTTAGCACTGGAAATACAGTGGTGGGCACTCTGAATGTTCAGTTAGCGCCACAGGGAGTTAAAAGCAATGAGGACTGATGGCTTTGATAATGTACTTATACAAAGAACAAAGATGACTGCTAGCATTTCATAAACTGAGCAGCTCCTATGTACAACTACTAGACAAGTTTAACAGGAGCATTTTCTTGCATAGTAATTGATTTACTTTACATACATAATGCATTATAATTTTACAAGGTTCTCCATCATACCTTGGACTTTAACTGAGCGCTAGGCATGAACAGGATGAATATTTTTTTGTTAGTTATGGTATTGCAAAGGGGTGCCCTCCAGTTGTTGAAATTTTTTCTTTCTGACAGTGTCAGACACAAATCTACATAATATTATTATCCCTCTCTTTGGCAGAATTCCTGGTTCCATTCTGTTTACAAGTATCATTCCTGTTTTACTGAAATTAATTTGCCCTAAGGACCAGAATTAACCTGTGCTTGGATCAATAACTTTAACAACATAAGACCATGAAAATAATTTCAGACAGTCATCCTCTCCTAATTCCCCCCCTCGTTGTACATTCAATATATTAGTATGGCTTTTACTGCTAAACTCATAGCTTTGTTTCAAAACTGTATAAGAAAGTTTAAGCCCATTCTACCTGCCCCATTGTCCTGTCAGGGACCTTTTTAACAAGATCCTCTATTATGAGTTTTTAGGTATACATTACTCTTAAATTACCAGATCCCTTGGAAGTTGAAACTTGAGTCAATATTATGCTAATTTAAAGTTTTTTGTAAAACTCTGCCCTAAGCAGAGTTGTCAAGTACCATCTCAGAGTACCCTGACCTGTTCTCTCACATCATTTAGGTTCTGATACCCAAATATATGACAGCATGATCTCACTATTTGCCAGTAATGAATTAAGCTAAACAGCTGGACATTGGGTATGGCTCCTTCCCTAACCCACTGTGCTCCCCTGATTCCTTGAAGCTGTTCCACTTTGTATAAATATTGGATAGTTCACGGAAGCAAACTGCCCAGAACTCATTTGACAGTCAAAGAACTCCTGTGGAGTCTGGGATGACAAGGCACAGCTGTGAATTCATCCCAAAAGGTTTTTCAGAGCCCCAGAGTCCTACCCACAAACTTGTCAGTTACTCATTAGTTATTACTCTTCCCACTGCTATCAGAAACTGTTGTGTTTTATGGTGTTTGGTTGTTGCTGTTTGCTTTTTGGTTTTTGGGGTTTTTTTTAAGTCTGATATATTTCCAAATAAAATTTCTGGTTTTATGAAACAACATTTCTCAAGAAAGAAAGAAGAAAAAATTCTGGATCATCTCTCATAAACATCTTCCTAAAACTCCATCCCTTTTGCAGTAGTTCTGTCTTTGTTATCTTCTTGTATCTGCTCCATTCCAAAGCTGCCTATCTCTAAGTGGCTCCATATACCACAAGTGTCTCCTCTCAGATTGCTGTAACAATGTCCCCTTTCTCTCAGGCTGGCTCTGGGCCAGTCCAGCTTCTTAGTGAAGCAATTCCTGTTCCAGTATAATAGGTAAGATAAGCTGCTATCAGTGTCTCTTACAGTAAAGTCTTCACAAATTACTTTAGTTTGGAAGGACTCTATCTCCTGGATGTCCCATATAAAATTCTGGGGACTAGTTTGGCTAAAAAAGTATTCCCCAAGCACACATTGCATGGCACATTACACAAAAACACTGCCTGTTTACAAACATTTTACTTGGACATAATGACAAGAAGAAAACCTGTGTTCCAGAAATGTGCATATGCAAATGCACATTTCACACAATTCATCCAAATGAATTAATTCTTTCTAAGTTTAGTACAAGGAGTCTTAAATTCTCTTTGCTTCATATAGACATAAAAATATTGCAGCTCTTTCCTATATAAAGGAGGTTGGTCAGATCTGGTGTTACCCTCACCATGCAGCAATAATTCCTTCAGTATCAAACCTGACATACATTGAGCAAAATCTACCAAGACAAAGCAATGGGATGGTTTCTTATGCAAATTCCAACATACTCTCTTTTTTTCTCAAATGTCAAGTGGTCCATTCACTGTATGTCAGGAAGTAGCATATCATGGCTTAAGAATACATGTTCAGAGAAATATATTAACTCATTGAACTGATAGATATTGCCAAATGAAATGACAAGTTTTCTGGCACACAGGCCATTTTTATGGTCTGAAGCAGAAGTAGCAAGCCCCACAGGTAAAAGGAAAAAGGTACTTGGTAGCTGTGAAGCAGGAGGGGATATTTGCAAAACAGGAGATGAGAAGGCAGCTATCCCTGTGTTTAGAAGAAACAGAAACAGGTATTTATCACCTCTAGAGCACTGAAAGATTGATTGTGGGAAAATCAGAGTAGGAGGTAAAATCAGTATCTTGACGGATTCCTTGATTTTAATATCTCCCAGACTTATATTTAAGGGTATTCGTAGGCCTGGATTCTGACAAGACTTCCTCCACTTGAGACGTTTTTGTTATGATGACAATCGCTCGCTTCAGGGTGCATAACCAAATAGGGTTTGCCTCCACATGTTCCACGAAGTATACGAAATACTAAATAAGGTGTATATAAATTCAGTGCCATGGAAAGTGGATTATGTGAGGAAAAAGTATGCAAAAGAGCCTGGGAACATCATGTATTTCCTACAGCCACCTTCTGGATAACTCCACAGAAGGTGGTGCTAGTGGAAAATTGTGTTTTGCCTCCTTTTGTATATTTCTGTATGTAGTATTCTGTTGTTTCAGTTTAAAGCTCTTTAGAGATACTACTGTTTGTAGAAACAGCTCTTGCTTTGTTAAATAAAAAAAATAAATCTCATTTTTATTTTTTTTTTCAAAATAGAAAATTTTCCTAAAATACAGGTGGGTGAAATCTATAGAGTGAACGCCTCATGAATGCAATGTCTTGCAATCTATAAACTCAACTGGAATGATTATTCCAAATTCCTTGGGTTTAGAAGTAAACTTAAAATAAATCTTCTAAAGGAAAAGTGGCATGAATCATGATTTATTGCTTTCCAGTTGTGCTAGTGACAATTCTCCAGTCATTTGAAACAATTTTCCCTGACAAGATTCTCTTTTTGCAATTCTAAGGTGTGTTTGGGATGAGTTCCACAGGTTTGGTGCTTCTCTGTGCTGAACAGAGCAGAAGGACCAGTGCAGCACGATTTTCTTCTCTCTGCAGGTCCTGCTTTATGGTCTAGTTTGTCACAGTCAAGGTCATGATGCAAAAAAAAATGGGAATTAAAATGAGTTGAGTGGGACAAGAGAAGAGTAGCTGTACAGGACTGTGTGCCATTGTTTATGCACTGTGGAGAGTAAAAGGCATGAAAAGGTATGACATAACTCTTGCATAAGCCAGCCACCAGAATGAAATTGAGTGAACAGGAAAAACTGGACAACTGTTTAAGAGAGTAATGCTGGTGTTCCTCCATAAATCCTTATAATTACACATTAGATTTTTTCTATTTGTCTTCCTCACATGCCTTTAACTATGCCAAACTCTTCCTTTGATTGGATATTTTTGTTATAACTGTTTTGTGGTAAAAATCAGGTATGTTCTTTTTTCACACTTGAGCTTTTGGAACAGACCTGGCTGCTACTTCCGGGGGGAACAGATTAACTTTTATTATTTTATCCAGTGGAAATCTTCTCACAGGCACAGCTCCAAATAAAGCAAAGGTATATCAGCCTCTGACTGTCTCCAGTCCTAATCCAAAGCTGAGAGGCCAGTTCTAATAGTGTTTCACCAATTTACAGTATCAAAACCAACAGAATTGCATGACAAATGCTGCAAGTACACTGTACACAGTATCTATAAAAGATGAACATAGTTTGTCATTTAAAGTATGCTCAAACCTTTTTAACCAAATACCATTTTACCAAGAAGTTCCATGATAGATTAACTAATACTAGAATGCAATAAGTAACACATTTTGTTCTACAAGCACCATAAATATGGTATAAAAGCCTCTACAAACCTCTTTTTACAAGGGTCCACTGATGAACCCAGCTTTGATGGTAGATAAGGCAGTGCAAATATCCAGACTTAAGGTCTGTGAAGCATGGTCTCCATACCCAATGCTTTTCTGCTATTAGCAACAATCATGAAGCCTTAGTGAAAATTATAAGGGCACTTAAAAAAATTTTAGTGGAAACTTTCCTAATGCAGAAAGATTAACACAAGTTATTCAGTTAGATGTCAGTCTGTAGAATGCCTGATTCTCTTTCAGCACTTGAAAATCTGTTGTCAGTGTGAACAGGATTGTGGTTATCAAATGCTCTTTTCCACAGTCTTGAATTGCAAATTTGCATTTTAAATTCAAATTTAAAAATACTATGCATCTGTGTGCTTATAGCTATATACATTATGGGAGGAAAAATGCTTGTCACAGATGTGTGTTTGATGTTAATTTCGTTTGCTAGATCCTCGGGGAAGGCTATTTCAAAACAGCCCTGTTTTCGATAATACATCAAAGCTTTTCCATTCCTTCAAAATAACTCTCTAATTGAAGAGCTGTAATAGCTCAGTTAGAGTGTATGTGAATGTGTGTAGCACATGAATAACTGACAAGAATCAGTTTGTAGTCCCAGATGTATACTACATTACCAAATCCCAATCAGAATCACCTTATTTATTCTATTAACTTATTCTTCAACTATAAATGTTGCAAACCATGCAAGTTTTCCCATTTTTGTGAATCTAATCAGATCTTTAAATTATTTTCTTCAGTTTTATGGTCCAATCTACGGCATTGTCTGCTGAGGTAAATTATTTTTCAATGTTAAAAATTAAACTGGTATAGTATTTCTTTTCTGAGATGAAAAAATATTTGCCAAATAAATGCCAAGGATATATAGTTAAAAGGGAAGACATTTTTTGAGAAAATGCTTCCATGAAACAGTTCTCTAGTTATCTAGCCTATAAAACATACACAGCAGAAAACTTCACCAATTCAAATACTTCTTTGTCAGGATGTTAAGTCATGCTGAGTTGAGGTGAACATCTATACCTGATCTAAGTATTCCATTTATAATGTCCAACTGGGGAACAAAATACGATTATCACATTCCCATAGCTACACATCTATCTATCAATAGATAAGACTATATGAATATATTTTAATAAATTTCTAAAATTTACATATTAATCAGAATATTTATTTTCTCATTCAGGAAAAAATTCATCCACAGCCCACGAGCAGACTCCAGCTGGGCCTCAACTCAGTGGAATGAACTGATGGTCCTATTGTTTTGCTTAAAGGTGAAGCAAAGCTGCTTTTTTCCTAATGTGGAGGTGAATGTGTTACATTCTTACTAACATGGTGTTAATGACCATGCATTTGTGTTATTAAAAGGTCAGTCTTTAGGATTTCTTTTCAAAATTTTTTTGTGAGAGGATTTGTTGTAGTCCTGTAAACCAATTCTGAATTCAAGGGAGGATATTATCAAGATAATAAATATATTTATTTATATGGAAAATGCTCACATTCAGCACTTTTTAATCCTAATAAACAGCTGCTTATGCTAGAAATGTCATTATGACTTTCTTTCTTCCATCCTGATATGACTGCAATGCTGATCTTCATTTGACAGCAAATATGTACACTGTCACCATTTATATCAAATACCTGGATATATTCAGTAGAGAAATCTGTCTGGAACCTTTAACTGATCACTGCTAAAACAGGAGATTTTTATCCTGAAATCTCCATCCTGTAATTTGCAGTAAAAGTCAGGATAGCTGATCTGGGTACCAGCTGTCTCTTTTCAATGAGACAACCATTCGTGATACAATTTTCTGTAGTTCTCCAGAACTACCAATTATTCACTGCCACAGTGAGCCATTAAAGACCATCAGTCAGTGATTCATGTCTGGTAGTTATTTTAAAAATCTAAAAGGATATCTACAGAAAAAAAAATCTTCATAATTCCTAAATTCAAGGAAAATTCTGCTTATAAAAATAATAATCTTCAATGAAGGAATGAGTTAAAGTTTTGGAAGATGCCCCAAAGGGGCAGTTAGATCTATAGGTTAGGACCAAGCTGGAATGGGAAGACAACAAGGCAGTATGTCAACTGAAACAGGATCTGAGGTCTGCTAGAGGAGCAGAGCATTGAGCCAAGCTGCTGAATATAGTTATGTATTAAATACGGTCAGGAGTGAACTGAGGTTCAGGAAACTGGCCAGTCAGGGATGCACAAAGCTGAACATGCAGCCTCACCTTGAATATTGTGTGCGGTTTTGGGCACCCCAATATAAGAAAGACATTAAGCTCTTAGAGAGCATCCAAAGGAGGGCAATAAAGATGGTGAAGGGCCTTGAGGGGAAGCCATGTGAAGACAGACTGAGGTCACTTGGTCTGTTCAGCCTGGAGAAGAGGAGACTGAGGGGAGACCTCATTGCAGTCTACAACTTCCTCATGAGGGGAAAAGGAGGGTAGACACTGATCTCTTCTCTGTGGTGACCAGTGACAGGACCCAAGAGAATGCCCTGAAGTTGTGTCAGGGAAGGTTTAGGTTGGATATTAGAAAAAGGTTCTTCACCCAGAGGGTGGTTGGGCACTGGAACAGGCTCCCCAGGGAAGTGGTCACAGCAGCAAGCCTGACAGAGTTCAAGAAGCATTTCTTTTGGACAATACTTTCAGGCACATGATGTGACTCTTGGAGATGGCCCTGTGCAAGGCCAGGAGTTGGACTTGATGATCCTTGTGAGTCCTTTCCAACTCAGCGTATTCTGTGATTCTGTGAAGAACTAAACAGCAGCACTGCAAGAGACTGGGTGAAGGCCAGAAAGCTGAAGACTGTGAGTAAGACAGGGCCAGGGAGATGCGAGAGAGAGAGATGAATGATGTTGGACAAGCTGGTCACCATTCAATCAGTGCTCCACAAGGAGTAAGGAATCAGGAATGAAGAGACAGAATTTAAACAGCAAACGAAGCAAGGAGCCTCAACCAATGTAAGGAACAAAGACTGGAGAATAAGATGCAAACAAGGCTGCAAATGAGAGATGTAGAAATGAGAGAGACAAGAACTTGATGTGGGGCAATAACCAAAAGGAACAACTGGGAACAAGTGATAGGATTGTCTCACCCCTCCTGCAAGTGGGGCAAACCACCAAACAAATTTAAGACCTGTCCTCAGGATGCCTGCCTTCCCAATCGTCCTGGTTCCCCAAATAGCTGATGTCAGTCACTGAAGCAAGCTAGTGTGGATAAGGCTGAAGCAAGTGGAAATAGCTAGGAATTGGGATTTGTCTGGCCAAACAAGCAGAATGAGGTGGTCATTCATCACAAACTAAGGTTAAAAAAACAAACAAAAAAACCCCAAAAACAAACTAAAAAAAACTCCAAAAAACCAACCAACCAACCAACCAACCAACCAAAAAAAAAAAAAAACCCACAAAAATTTCCCGAATCTTCTTCCAGAAAAAAGAAAAAAAAAACCAAACCCATAAAAAGCGTTGATAAACGATACACTGAAAAGTCACTTAAAGATAGAGCAAAGGACTGTGACTTGACTAAAACCAATATTTCAATACAAACAAAAGAAAATATTTTTTTATTTATGAGTGAGATATCTTAGTAGGGTTTTTTTGAAAAAAGTTTAAAAATTTTGTAAGTGGTTTTCCTGGAATAAAGCTGTGGCAGTATATGTGCCTGTAATGTATGTGTGTGTATGTACGTAAGAATACAAACAGTAGGTTTCCCCTGCCCCAGCAGGCCTAATCCAAATCACTGCATAATTGTGGCTGATAATATGCTGCCAGTTCAGTCTCCATGGAGACATCAAAGGACATTAGGAACTCTGATATTTTACATAAGCGTTTCCCAGGCTATTTTTATCTCATTTACTGCCATCTCAGAGAAATTCAGCTGTTCACATCTCCTGTTTATTAGCTTCAACACAGAGCTGTACTGACACAGATATATTTGTAATGTTCCTTAAAAAAAGTAGCTCAAAGTAATACCTTTTCCAACTCTCATCTCATCCATGGAGCACAAGGGAAACACTTGGAAACACTGATATCCCAAGCTTTGAAAAGGTCACTTTGAATAAAGTTGGTACCAAGCAATCCCTGACACTGACTGAAAAGCAGATTACCTCTCCAAATGGCTAGCTGCTATTTCTTTTTAATCAATAGCTAATAGCATTTCAAAGAAAGTTCCTCAGTAGGCATGAACCAGTTATGGACATTCTTCTCATTCTTACAGGATTAGGCGATTTTTGTTCTGATTGCCTTAGGAAAAAATAAAAATAAAAAAAAAAAAGAAAAGTAGAAACCCAAATCCCAGAATTTGAATAAGTATATTTAATTAACTTTTCTACTGGACCAGATCAAATAATTTATGAATCTGTTTTGAAATCAGTAAATGGATTTTAACACTACTACTCTAGAGTAATAGTAAATCAATTTTTTAAGGTTTATAATACATTTGAACCAGATCAAGATTAAAATAGAGATAGGAGTTATAATGAGAGTTTCTGAATGGACTAGTGTAAATGACTTGCTAATAAAAAATGGTAAATATTGACAGTGATGCCAGCTTGCAATAGATTCCATAGGTAAAACTTTGTCTTACATAACATGCTCAAACTAAGGAGAAAAAAGATCACAGTTAAAAAAAATCTTAAGATTATCTTCTATCTATTTATGTGGAGGAACACTTCATTTCTTCAGAAGGCTATGCAAGCCTATCTACAAACTGATATGCTTTCACAGAGATCTAAAATACATAATCCTTTTTTGTGGCTAAAATTCATTTAGAATTTAAAGAGTGTCTCAGTCATATAGGAACTCTTAAGCAGCTAAGATGTGTTTAAATAGCTGTGTTTTGTGAAATGCTATATATTATGTATATAATATATGAGCACCATATTTTTATCTTCAGACATATAAAATAACAACATTCTTTGTTCATGTTCTCATTATTACTGAGAATAAAAGACATCAACCACAATCCAGTTTCTTTTCTGAAATAGACTTGAATAAACTTTCAGGTAAATTTGTTTGGTAAAGTAGATTTGGAAGTATAAAATCTTTGTGCAGCTCAGAAGGGATCCAGAAATTCTTATATATCCTCCTTTTTACTGAAGAAATTATTTAGAATGCTCAGCTATGAGGCTGGTTCAGTTATCTGACAAGTTACTTTTCCTTCTGATAGCATGAATTGCTTGAGGGCTGTGATAGATAGAGAAAAGTCTGATTGTTAAAATTTAACTGTAAGAGGACAGGAGTATTGCATCTGCCAAGGAGGTAATGAGTAGCTGAATGATCAGAAAAGGCAGCATTGACATTTGCTGCAATAAAACCAGAAGAGATAAAGTCCAATGATGAACCCTTTGGAGTAAATATCTTATTTTCCCCAGTGTATTAGAGCTAGCAATGAAACAACTGGTATTTCCAATATTAGATTTTATCTTTGACCATATGGTACAGCTTGCAAAAATAATTTTGGCAGAACCTGATGTGGGTTTTTTATGTGCTTGCTGAGTTTTTTCTTGGTATAAGCAGATGCCAACATTAAAAACATATCACTGGTTACTACTAGAGTAGGTACATTAGCTAGACATCAAAAAAAATGAGCTAGTCTGTATTTTCCTCAATGAATAAATGTGCAATTCAAATGCTTTAAATTCATAGGTGTAAACCACTGCCTTTTATATATGATAGTGATAAAGGACATAAATTTGAGCGTGTAGTTTTACCCAAAAGTTTCTCATAAAATCTGAACAGCTGAACCCTGCTCATCATGTAATTTGTGGGTCGATGATTACCAGCTCAGGTGGAAAAGCAAGGAGCTGCTTTCAGAGAGAGAAAGACATTCAGCACTGCCTGAGATGCTGCTGTGTAACCCTGGCAGAAATATGTAAGAGACGTTGCACAGGTTGATGCCAAAACAATGTTGATTGTTGGATCAGAAAAATTTTTTCTTGAAGCTTGTTTCAAGATAACTTAGCTTTCACTACCCTGTAATTAGCAATTACTAGTTTCTCTTAAAAAGCAAAGCAAATGAGATCTTGGATTTTGTAGGTTGGAAGTGTTATCAGCGCTTTATTTGATGCTGCTCTATGCGGTAGCTTGCTCCTGATTACAGGTAGATTAACTTGGAATAGCTGCTGCACCTACTGCCCCCTCTGACTCCTCCAGATATCTGCCATCCCCCTAACAGATACTAAATACAGTGTCGTGAATGGGAGTCCAGATCCGGAGCCACTAAATTCAGTAGGAGTCATTCGTTTCTCTCCAGAGTAATTGAACCAGTGTTTTGGGTTTCTGTGCTAATTCAGTAGGAACGACATGGAAAGATACCTCCTTACTTCCCTGGCTCCTGTTGCTTACACATCACAGTTCATCAAACCTCGGCATCGGCAGGTACACAAATAAGCAGTTTAGGCAGTGACTACGGGGAAGCAGATTGCTAGGGATAGCCTCACTTACAAAGAGCCTTCCAAAGCCTAATGCCACCAGGCTTTCTTCTGTGCCCAGCTCCATGCTGGCTGTGCATCCACGTGTGCACTGCTGAGGGAGCAGCCAGCGAGCAGGCGGGCTGAGCAGTGCTGGAGAAGCTCACTCACCCAGAGCTAGACAAGAGCCAGAGAGGTGCAGGCTGCTAATTCCTTGCTGTTACCAGCTGCTGGATCACTGATGAGCTCATCATGTAGAGAAGAGAAAACATGTGAAAACAGAAAGGAAAAAGTTTGCTCAGTTCTAAAGGGGGGTTTCTTTCGATAAGGTAAAGGTACCAGATTGACATCCTACTTGCAAAGTTAACTTGCTCTCAAATTTTGCCTGGACTGCTCTGAATATATGGAATTATTCTAAATTCGAGAAGTTTGTTTGCTTTTACTTTACTGAAAATCTCAATTTTAATTTAAATTTATAGATTAAATTTCTAAACCTCACATTTTTTTAATTGGGTCCTTAAGGCACTTTTTGCATGTAAAAGTAACCACCCAAATCTACAAAATCAGTTCTTTTGCCCCAACAGTTAAGGTGCTAACTAGGCATGGATAACTGTAGAAGTAATGATTAGTTTTGCAGTAGCATCCAATGTTCAGTTGACATTGTCCTAATGTGATGAGAAATATATAAAGACCTGGGAGGGAAGGATCTTCATTACATTAACTGTCTGCTGTTTTGCAATCCCTTGCTTTGACATCTGGTAAAACAGCCTTCTGTTTGGTAGATGGTATTAGAGGGTTATATATTAAATTCAGTGTCATTTTGCTGTGGTAATTCTAGTAGGTAGATTTAGGATATAAAGGGGTAATTGTCAGAGAGAGTTTTAACATACACTGCTGATTTAAAATTTAAATGATAGATACAATTTTCCATCAAACAGAGAACCTCGCCTGTAGTGTAGAAAATATTTCCCTTTTATTACAAGCTAAATGATCTAATCTGTGTGTAAGCCAAGAAATTTTATAACTGTTTCTATTCATGCAGGTCATAAATGACCTTTTTATACAAGCAGATTATGGAAGTATTTATGTAAAAAAGCTTCAAAAAAAGACACTGAAAATCTGAAATGTTATATTACAAATCTGTCTTGACTCCCAGTAAAAATAAAAAAGTTATATTATGAAAACTAAAAAAGATCAGTAAACTGACTCAAAAGGATTAGCCACACAAACTAGCACAAAGTAAAAAGTTACTCTCTATCAGCCAATGTGTAATACCTATTCATCTACATGCCCTTAGCAAATGCAAAGTACTTTAAATTCACCTGGTTCTTTATAACTGAAAGCCAAGGTAACTGAAATTACCTGACATTTTCTGTAGGCTAAATAAGGCACTCCTGCTGAGTCTGAGCTAAGAACAACCGTTCCTTAGAAGAGTCAGATAATTATCCAACTTATTTCCCTTTCTAAAATTAGATTCCCTGAATACTCGTTTTTGGGGTGCACAGATGACCATGTGTATGCATTTGCAGGTGGTTTTTTTTGTTACCTTGTTTGCTTCTGATCTTTAAGTCTGCGTTCATTACTCAGAATACTCAGCCCAAAGAGCTGAAAGAATTTTATTTTCCATTTTGCTTTCTCTTTCCAGCTGTATTTCATTAATATCCTCTATGCCAAAAATATTTCTTGCTCCATTGTATCTTCAAAGATCTTAAGACCTTTGCAGCTTCTTGCATAGTTGGCTTGTTCCTGGAGAGAGGTAGGATGTACATATAAGTTACCAATAATAGGAGCTCTGTGCAAATGCACAGAATTTACCAAGATAATTGGATCCACAAATGAGAACTAGAATTTGCTACACTCAGCCTAGCAACATAGAAACCATAATTCAGATTTGCTACATTCTTTTTTAATTTCCATGAAGGCAACACTTTTCAAACAACTTATTTTATATCAACAGTTGTAAAAACAAGATAAACATCACATATGTATGTTAATTGAAAAACAGGTCTAACCCCCAACTGAGAAAGAAACAAGAAAATTAATCAAAATTGCCATTAGAATAATTAGTGTCAGGTAAACTGAACCAAATGAAGAGTCAAACCGGCTCCAGCTGACCCTAGCTTGAGCAGTGGGGTCAGTTTAGCCCATCTCCAGAGGCCTCTTCCAACATCAGCAATTTTGTAACCGTTAATCTGAGAGTGAAATATCTACCTTTCCATTTAAGTTCTGAAATGCATCTGAAAGGTGTCGGCTGACAGCAGTTCTTAAGCAGAGACCTACAGTTAAGCTTCTTAGCACTTAACATTTTCTTGTAACCGTGGTTATCCTAACTGATCCAGCAGCCTGGACTCTCCTGAACAGCTCAGCATTTTTTAGCAGTGACAGTGAACAAATCCTAGAAAGAATTGCATCGCAGAAAACATTTTTATTGCCAGTGGGGACAAGATAGCAAAAGAAATGCAGGAGGTTGACCCTGGCTGGACTCCAGGTGCCCATCAAAGCTGGGCTATTACTCCCCTCCTCGGATAAGCAGGGGAGAGGAAATAGACCTTATAGAAAGTGACGCTGGATGATCGCATGGGTTTACAAGTGCTATTACAGTTAGTAAGAGCTGTGCAGTCTTTATTATAGAACTCATCTGTGTGTCATACCTTCAGGGTCATGGTTTCATTAACATTTATTCCTCTTTTAGGCCAGCATTTGACATGAAAAACATATGTGCTTTCTTCTCATCTACAACCACTTGTTACTATACATTAATGTTAAAATTATTTGTGCTGTTCAAATTCAACAGGATTCACTGCCTAAATTAGCACACTGATCCTTCTTTATTTACTTGCAGTAGCACAAAATTTCTGTGAGTACACAGAAGGAAAATGTGGCCTCTGCCCCAAGAACCTTGAAGTTTGAAATGAAAGCAAGCATATGAGAGGGCCAAGGAAAGAATGATGTAGCACACAGACAGCTTACCAGCTAATAATGGTGTAGCACACATACAGGTCATCAGTGTAAACTTCTGGATGAAGTCTGTAATAGAAAGTTTATGGATAAAGTATTTACCTTACAAGGACCTCTACCAGTCAAGAGAGCAGCCTGGAAACCCATGATATGAAAAGTCTGGAAACTACCACCAAAAGAAATGACAGGTAAGGATGGATAAAAATCCTTGTCATGCTTGGTTACCCAGTACCTGGTTCTCAACTTCCTCAGCATATGCAGGCGAGACTGAAAATAAACTAAAATCGAAACAGAAAAATAAAGTCATCATTTTCCTGATTCAATTCATTCTACAGAGGTCATAAATTCTGCTCCCTTTTTGTTTTCCTGAGTTCAAACTTTACAAGTTTGGGCTGGAGGAAATAGGAGAAGAATGGTTTCTAGTGTTATTTCCTGGAGATAAAGCTCATATCTAAAATGTGCGAGAGATGAAAACTGTGAACTTTAAAAGACTGATTGATGATCTTAAGCTCAGAGCAGTTTAGATGTTCCGGACTGGGCCATTAGTTTCATACTAAATCATGTTTAAGGCATATTATTTAGTGCTGTATCAAAGCACAACACACTTATCTTCCTAAGTATGCCATCACTATTGAAATGAAAGAAGACTGAGCTGAAAGTAAGCCTTTTGAAATGGTACAGCTGAGACTGGATTCCACAATACAATTCTGAGGAGTTTGCAAGACAGGAGATGCACAAAAAGCCTTCCCTTGTCTTTGCTGAGCCCAACAGGATCTCACCCTACTAACCATGGAGATCCTCCCCATCGTTCCCACATCCCCTGCTCAAAGCCAGTTGCCATAAAGCCTTCACTGAATGGCTGGTACCTGATTTTCTTAGACAGAAGTCAGTAGAAGCTTCATATTTCAATTTTTGATAATCAGTCCAAGGCACTCACAAAACCCAAACCAGAAACTTGATCTGAAGTGCAGCTCCTTTCAGGCAATAGATGACCCTAGGTACTGTTATCTTTAACAGCATATAAAATGTAGTATATTTTTCCACTGAAAATAACTGAAAGATTCAAAAATCCCTGCAATGTCTTTTCAAGCTTGATGAGCCTTCATTATGCACTTTTTTTTAACATTTCTTTCCCTTGAAGAACAAGGTTATAAGGCAATGATTTAATGCACTGTACATATTTACATCCAATATTCCTCTAATACTGTACAATAACTTCATCTTGTTCTGCTTCCTCTATATTTTTACCACAACACAACAGTATTCAGAGCCTGTATCTACATATTTCCATCAGTCTGTTGTTCATTAAGTCACAGACATGTAGAGCTTTGATCAGTTTTCAAACAAAACTAGGAATATTTCTAGCTAAAAATTTCCTGCAAGATTGCCATAACTGCATTGACAAACCAGTTCACTGTGCAAACAAGTGAGCAGTTTTCCTTTAAAAGTCAGTGAAATCTGGCCCTGCTCTCATTTTTTAACTTCAAAGCGGGAAAAGATGTACTATTACTGAAATAAAAGATAGGTGGATGATTTAAACACGACTGTAAGTATCTATACTGCAATTATTTGGTACACCATAGGAAAAGAATCAAGCTCCTAATATGTGTTCCACATGCTTATTTTTGAGGATTTAGGAGAGAGTGATCACATAGCGTAGACATACACCAGCCACCTTTAAATTGTTTTGTTCAGACAATAGTAATGGCTCAATGCAAACCAATTTATCCTGTTTCCCCAAGATTTTTCAACTTATTTTTATCTATATTCTATCATGCAATACAAATACTGGAGTTAAACAGTTCAAAGTTAGGAATATGTATATTTACAATTATTTGTTTTATAATAATTAGTAGGGATAAGACTTTTCTAGTTTAAGTGAAATAGGACTGACTATAGTAACAGCATAGGTGGGCTTTTCATCTAGATCCACATGGGATTGCTGGGGCAGAAGTTCTGACTTAAACAAAGAATTAAAGATTAATTGATGTGCTTTGCATTCAGGATAAATGAGTATTTAAACCCACATTCTGAAGTAATGCTTTGTATTTCCAGGATGGAACAAAGACCATACTAATGAAATATATGCTAACACATAGCCAGGATAAAACATCTGTAGCAAAATGTGGAGCAAAGAAAATTAAATAAGTCCATTTGTATTACACCACAGGGAATAAACATTGACACAAGATTGCAGAAAGAGAAAAGGATGCTTGTAACTGTGAAATAGAATCACTTCCCTAAAATGACATTCTGCTTTTGTTTGCAGGAGTCAGGTGGGATTCTCTTCCGTATAAATGAGAACAAATGATTTGCTAATGAGTATTTTGTCTCCTTTCCTAATGCATCTCAGGTGAGCCCTGCTCTTGCCAAGTACATAATTTGTCCCCACAAGGCTGTGGATATTCTGATTTGCATGGCTGATGAGCAGTGTTCTGGATAAATGTATTCAAATGGATATATTAGTGTAACACATCATAAGATTACCATTAGTGCTAGTAAGATTTATTATTCAGAGAGCAACACTAACCAGCAGATCAATGGAGAACATTGTATATTTTATTTGTGTTGACTTTAATACTTGACAAGGAAACGGAGTATTTTTCATTAGAAAATTAAAGATGTGCAAAATGAGCTGCAAATGTTGCTAAGTTTTGTCAGCCTTTGGGAAAATTTTCTCATTATTCCTGACTGTTAGGAAAGTATATGAGAAGTGGTAAACTCTAAAGAGTTGTTGCAGGAGTCCAGATGAAAGCATGTGGATATAAAGTCATAAAGTATGATGAATATAAAACCCCATTTTATTTGCAGCAATAGTAGAGTGAGATAAATGTGAAAAAATGAAAGATACTATGATTTAAAAACACCAGAATCTTTTTGCATTTTGACAAATTAGTAAATGTTAAATGTCTTATGCAGGGACTATATATCAGATTTGATAGAGTGAGTATATAACTATGGGCAAAGAGAATCCACATATGAGTTAAATTTACTTCAATACAGATAGGAAGAGGTGCCTTATTGAGAGAAAATTTGCTGATCTCTACACTTAATGTGAGATTCCCAATAAATTTGATTAGGTGAAGCCGTACTAGTTACAAAAATTAATTTTAGAATGTGGACATTTGTAATAAGTGAAATAGTAATTAAAATACAGCAGGGACAAAAATAAGGCAAAGAACGTAAAAAGGGAGTGAAAACCTGGAAAAAATTATGAAATCATTTTCCTTGGACCCAGGTGCCTTAGTACCTACACCTTCATTACACAGTGTGATTCAGAAGACAGTCACCATATAAAATTGCCCTCCATCTCCCTACTCTGCCAGCCCCTGCTACTTTTTTGAGCTGAAGGTTATTCTCTGTAACCAAATGAAAACCAATAAAAAAGTGACTAGAAACTCTACTGGTTAACAGGTATTGTGAAATAAAGAATGGAGAACAGAAAACAAGTAAAGAAACTGAAATCCTGCTACAGTTTGAGCTGTAAGAAGCTGAATGTTTCAACAGAGACATCATTTAACAAAGTGCAGGCAGAATATACAATCTCTGAGTTTCTGCCAAATACTATATCACAGTCAGTGTTAGCTTTCACTTCTCAGTTAGAGGTAAGGATTATATAACTGCTGAGGGAAGTAACCCAAACCTGTCTTCAGCTTTCATGGATCTCTAATGTTAAATCTGTCAGTGCACCCTTTTGAAGACCTTTTCAGACTTCTATGTGCTTCCTTTCAAATGACAGACTTCACTCCAGTTTACCTCAGTAATGTGTGTTTAAAAATCTTCCTACAGGCATGGACAAAGATGCAACAAACACAGCCAAGGACAAAATTTAACACCTGAACAAATTAATCCAAGGTTCACTAATTCTAAAAGCAAAACCAGAATTCCAAGAATGGGAAATATAGATCAAAACCTCCAGTTTTGTAGATCTGATTTCACTGCAGAAAGGTTTGCCTTAAAACTTGTGTCAGACACTTCACAGTGCTCTGCTTTCTACTGGGAATACTTACATTGTATGATTTCCTAGCCAACAGATATGCTATCTTCTACATATTTTAGCAAAACTGTGAAATGCGTAGTATGTTGAAAGAACTGAGCAATACACTGAAACCTAGGAAAATATTTCTTTAACAGGTGATTATTTCTTTTGAGTTATGAAAAGAATATAGAGAATTTAAATACATTTCTTTTGAAACTTGGAGAATTCACTTTTTAGTACTGCATTAATACTCTGCTCTTAGTTAATTATAAGCTTATAGAAATGAAGGAAAAAATCTCATTTATAGACTTACTGTATAAAATGGAAAGATAAAAGGATGAAAGAGAAGAAAAAGGTCTGTCATTACTAGTATGTCTTGTTCTATATATGCACATTTACCTTAACATAGGACAGTCTTTGTAACTATTCTCTCACATCTCTAATAGTCTGAGAGTCAGGCATGCATTTTTAAAGATCTTTCATTTAAAGGAAATACATAAGATCTACCAAATTGTATACTTGAAGCCCGCATACCACAGTGTGTGGTATAACACAGAGGAGAGCTGGGCCATGCAAAGGCCCATCAAAGGTTCCACAACAATAAAAAACAGAAATAGTCTTAATACTTCACTCAACAATGACCTGCAGTTCACTCATTGTATCTGTTCATTTTCTTGACATTTCTTTACAGTGAATTTGACTATAAAATAGATGCAGATAGATACATTAAGTTCTTGTGAGAAATTATGACATCAGGTAAGTTCATTGACATCAGAAATGGCTTCTCTGACCCATGAGTTTAAATGTCCTGTTGCAGACTTACCTCAGAAATCTTCACCCTTCTGGGAAAGGCTGTTTTGAAATTTGTCACTTAAATGCTATTTAATAAACATTGTTACTTTTGTTCAGGTCAGAACTTGAAAGAACCAATGATTCTTATGAAAAGTCACTTCTTTTTTTTTATTATGCTATATATTTATTTATCACATGGACTTAATGATCTCTTTGTTGGATTCTTACAAATATTTTGAAGGTATCTGCTGGTAAGTTCTGCTTGCAAAACCTCTTCTGTAGAGCAGTGTATATCTCCTGTTGTTTACAGTGAAAAATTTGCCTATACAAAATAAAAAAGCCAGTTACATATAAGGATGGAAGTCAGTGCAACCACACACAGATAATTCCTAGTGCTTCCCTTCCCCTGCATATAGAGAATAGAATAAGAACACACCGTGGGATGAGGAACTCTCTCTCACTGATTTATTATTATAGTCACAGTTCAATACCTAAGCAAATAATTCTAAGAATAGAAATTATTAAGTCTGATTTTATATGAGATTTGCCTCTGTTACTTAATATATGATAAAGTACAAGTTCTTCTTGAAGTTTTCCTGTCACCTGAGTGTTCATAGTGTCTCTCTCCAGGGGAATCCTTTGTTTCTGATAACATAAATGATCTTACACTGTGGGGTCCCCAACAGTAGGATGCCGATTTGACTCTTCCTCCTGTTCTCAGGAGCTTGAAGGAATTTAGTATTGCTAAGACCTCTACACCTCTGTCCAGAAATTTAGTTTAAAGTAGCTGGTAGGTTCAAGTAGTTAGACAATGACGGATTGGCAGATACCAGGACAAATACAAAGCCATCCCATAAACCTGATTTCCCTTAGAAATCAAAACAATGTAGAAGAAAATGCAGCTCCACATTCATAGCAACATTTAATACCAAGCTATTCTAGCCCCTGCTCTCTTGACTTTGCTTCTAAGGCCTGTTTAATCTCAGACCTGTTTCATAAAAGCCTTATCTCAAAGGAGTGTTTTGTATCCTAATTGCTGTGCAGACAGCAACAATAGGCTTTTAACCAAGACTGGAAGTTCTCACCAGTAAAACAACTTCCCCCCCCCCCCCCCCCCCCCCCCCTAATTAACAATTAAATAGAAACTTATCTTTTGAGTTCTCTCTTTAAGGTTAATAATTTTTCCCTGCTGTGTATTATACATAAATTGTATGACGACAGTCTATTCCTTTTAACTATCTCCCTCTACAGTAGATTTATATCACAGTTATTGGTCTGAGGACTTTGTAGTACAGAAGTCATATGTAATAGACAAAGACAGTATAGACCAGTTGAACCAGTTAGCTGTTCCCTTTGCAAGTGACCATTTTCTTGTGACAAATTTCAGTCATTATTGGATTGTATAGGAAAAGAGGTTTAATATATACCTTAGGTGTTACCAGTTCAATTCCACCTTGGTGTTAACAGTAAAAAAATATTTTAACAGTCTGTAACTTTGATTAAGAGTTGATAGGAGGGACCCACAAGAGAAACTTTTTACATAATAATGTTGAAGCCAGACCTCATAAAAGAGTTTGGCACCTTGCTAACAGAGGAGATGTTCATACTTCCCCATGTGACCACACCCCTGGGCAGGAAGGATTTTTTAGGGAAGGATCATTTCATGCTAACCTCTAAGATAATTTCTGCTGAGGCTGCAGCACTCGGATTTTCAGTATTTGGTTCTTCAACTAAGAAGCATAATCCCACTGTCTAAGAACTCTATCCAATTCCTCATGAGGACAAGCCAAACAAACAGCATACTGAGCATAGAAAGACATACTGCTAGGATACAGGGAAAGCAAAGAGCAAGGGAAAAAATATCAGCAATCCACTCCTTTCCAGAGATTATGCTTCCAAATCAGGGCTGTAGGCTGTGGGTAAACACCTCCATCTGTTTAGCACCCCAATCTTCCACAGAGACTAAACACCTTAAAATGTCTCTGAAAGAATTCAGCAATTCAATCTCTCTCATACTTTTCTGTATAAAGTGTGGACTGAATAGGAGAGGAGGGGGAAGAGTAGCTGGATAGTCAGTACTCCTCCTGAAAATAGGGCATCTGAATTGTAGGTTTTTGTCTAACTGGGAAAATTAAACACGTATCTTACGTATCCTGCAACACACCTAGGCAAGGCTTAAGATGGGGAAAAAGGCACATATATAATTGACAACTTGCATACTTGATTGTGTTGTTTTTCTGTTACATTATTGTGTTCCACAATATCACATATTGCAAGGTAATGCATCCTTGAAATGCTGTAAGGTCTTTAATGATTAATTTGTGTTCAGTGAACTTTTAGTAGTCTGTAAGTAATGGCATACTAACTTTGTGGGAACAAAATCCTGTGAATTCTGATAATCAGGAGTACCACATCTAAAATCAGAAAACATTGGCATATGATCTGGAAACAAAAACTAATGTTGGAAGTTAAATCATTAAAAGTATTTTCCCTTTCTTTGAAGAATTGGTGAGGGTTCTTTAGCTTACATAAATTCTTTCCTCCTTCCTCTTCCATACATAAAAAATTATTTCTTCCCTGAGGCTTTATAATTATTGTGGAGAAGTAAAGATTAATGTACCTGTACACATTCATCACTTGATTTGGCAGAATTCCAAATAGTGGGTTTTGGTTTCTAGAACTAAAGTAATTCAAGATTGTTTAGATCCATGATTTTGAATCCATATTTCATTAGAAATGAGATTTAATAACAAGATAATTTTCTCCTTTGCACAAGCTGTATTTGGGATGACTTCCCCCTGTGGAAATTCAGCATTGGATTCAGAGGTCTTGGATGTGCCTCTGAAACCTTCCTTCTCTGCAGAAGCATTTTTAGAGCACCAGTTTGAAAGGAGAGTTTTTCCTGCCTTTCTCTTGCCTGTCTGTGAGCTGTTGGTCTGATGTTCACAAAGTTCAATTTGACAATATTGAACATCTTGGAGTATACACTGTATGAACACCTGAGCATCACTCTTTTCTTCTTCATTTCATAAAAAGAGGAAAGCCTTTTTGATTCAAATTATTAACTAGAAATTATATTCTTTGTTGATACACATTGACACTATTATTTAATGAAACAGAACTGGAATAATAAAAAAAACTGCGAATGCTATGAAAAGCTGAATGAAACTAAAAAGCATGAAGACTGATGTCTAAGACTCAATATATTAAAACATTCATGGTTCTGTCCTCTTAGAGCTATTTCTTCTAGTTTCTGCCTTTCAGCAATGCCCTTTCCATGGGCTTTTCTCACTCAAGGTATAAGCTATTGTGGATACACTCTGTTTGGGTAAAAACATAGTAAATAAGATTGCATGACTTTCTCTGTTTGCTTTGCAAATATGATAATATGCAAATATCTGTTTCGTTTTGATTTGCACAATTTTTTTCCCAGTTATAGAATTTCTGGTGCTGAGGAGGATACTTATTGCACAGATTTTAATGACAACGATACAACATAAAAAACCACCAATTAAATTTTCCTTGACCTTACCAAACTACTAGAGATTCCCAGGCCTCTTTCATAGGTTACACAAAATGCCAAACTTTTACAAAAGAGCTGTAACACTCTTATGATTCCTTTTACTAGTAGGGATTGTGATCAATTACATAATTGATTAATAAATTACATTAATATATCAAATGAAAACAGCCATGACAAGAAAGGAATCCTGTGAATATAAATTGAAATCTCCTAATATGTAGCTAGAGACAGGATCAGATCTAAAACCACAAAATTATGAGAAAGTTGAAATCCAGTAAGTGAAAAATCAGTATTGACACTCCATGGATGTGATGTTGCCACTTGTAAAAATAAAATTTCCATCATATGGACTGTTTATCTCCATCAACATCTGCAAAAACACAGACACATACTGTGTGATTGCTGGACATTTGGCAAGCAGTAAGCTTTAGATCATTAAACAACTTTCTCAAAGCACTTTGATTGTAATAAGAGTAAATTAGACGCAAAGGAACAAGAAGAATTTATAACTGCCATGAAATTCCAGAAAAGAGATGTAATTAAAAATAAGGAAAAGCATTAAAACAGGCACAAGAGTTCCTCAGGAAAAACAGCCATGTATTTTGCTACTTACCTACTCTACATAAATAATGTAGATCACAAACTAATAATTATCCCATAATATGTTGTTTAAATGCCATCATTAACCAGAAAGCAGAAATATGTTGTGTTCTTCTGAAGTTAATGGGTAGTTGACATTTGTAGGTGAAGAAAATCTATGCTCGTCAGATGAAAATGCCAAATTAAATTGTGAAATTATTTCAGTCTACTCTAACTTCAAAAACAGAAATTTATGTAGATATCAGAGTTCTTTGAATACAATGACTCTTCTGAGCAGCAACACATATGTTGACTTCACTGTCCTCATCACAACTTCCAGAGCAGCCAGCAGAAATCTTCCTTTTGAGACACAGATTCCACAAAACTCTGTGCCAATGAATAAGAACTCTTCTCCCATGTACCTATTGTAAGTGCTGCTTAGGGCTTTGGACCTGAGAAACATAAAGGTAAAGGTGTTTTGAAGAGGGAAGAAGTTGGCTTATGAGGCATGATTGAACACAGCAGAGGACTTGCTTGCAGGCAATTTCTTCTATCTGGCCTGTCTATCTCCCAGCAGTTCCAACCTGTTCCAGTCCTCATCTAAACCTGTTTCCTCTCTAAACCTGACTCTGTGTATGTCTAGAATATTCCTAAACTCCAGAAACACTACCTGCAAAAAAGTCTTTTGATGTCACCTTGTTCCTAGAGCCCCTGGCAGTATCATCCTTCATCTTGTGTCAACACATCTCAGCTGGATCACTCAGAGCTGGCAAAGATCTGAGAGCTTCCAGTGAGGTGCTGTCTTTCAGGAACTATAGATGTAAAAGTCAGAAGAATCTTGGAGATACTGAAACAGTAATTTTTTTAAATGCATATGATGGAGCTAGGATGGTTTCTCCACAAATCTGTAAGACAACCTTTCAGAACATCCCATGTTCTGGGGCCACCAAAGAGGCAGGAAGGTGGTCTGGAAAGTTCAGGAAACTGATGCAATTGCTTGGATTTCCTGGTCTCACTAGAAGTGGTGTTCAGCTCCAAAGAGGAAAAAGAAAAAAAAGCTATAATCTTTATATGGGAACAAAAATGTGATTTTATCACATTTTAGAAATATTTCTCACTGTAGTTATTAAAATTGAAGGCCAGATCGGAACTTGGGTTTTCTAGGTTTGTAGAAGTTTTTGTGACAAATCTATTTGTTCTGCAGAGGAAACCATAATAATATAAGAAAGGTGTCAGGTTCTAACATGTCTTTTATCCAGTGTGTCTCAGATTTAGTATTAACAGACTAGGAACACTGTCTCTCTCTATCAGTGCATTATATTCTGTAGGCATTCTGATTTTCCATTTTCAGAGAAAAGGTAGAAGAATGTCTGTCTTCCAGAGGATGAAAATGAGTCAGATGATTTTTAAGAGACTGTACCATTTTTCTGTGGTAAGATCAGTAAAGGAATCCATGTTCCTCCATTCAAGATGAGTACTGTAGCCATTAGGCTATGTTATTTCTGGATGAATTCACTGGGAAGAATCATCTAAATAGTTCAGTTACATTTCCTGCACATTCTGCAAACATTAAATGAAGGCTATGGGTTACTACAACAGCTTCTTTCCACTATCATTTACAAAAACTAGAAATCAAGAACTTGAATTTTAATAATTACAGTATTCAAATAAATCAAGAAAAGTGAAATACAGCCTTATTAGGTGACTTTCTTTTAGTCTTAAGCTGTGCATATCCCTTCTTTCTCTTCCATTACAACTTAGTAAAGTAGAATGCAGATAGCTCAATTTAGTTAAGAAGCCGATAGTTATAAAGCAAAATAAACACATTAAGGGAAAACAAAAAAAAAATCTAAGAAATTAAACCTCTCCTTAATTTATCTGAATTTTTTTTCAGTAGTCAAAAAGGAGACAAAACCTGAAAAATAGCAGCAGACACTATTAGCAAATTCTCCATGCAGATTACACAAAGGAAATGAGCACATTTTGAGAAGACAATGGGTTGAATGTAAAGACCAGCAATATAGGAGACAATCACAACTGGCTACTCATGGAAGAGGAAACCACAAGTGTTATACAGAAAGCTCAGGACATTATGGAAGAAATTACTCAGCTGACCTCTGGTATTTGAGGAAAGGAATATTGTTAGGATACAAAACTAGTGAGACCTGGGCAGACCCTCCTCCCCAGGCATGTATTCTGGAGCAAATGATTATGTTTTATGGTGCTGGTCATATTATAGCTAAGGAAGAGGTAGTCTTGCTCTGTATTTGCTTCTCAATTTTTGACATTTAGGAAGGGTGAGAATAGGTTAGGTTTTTAGAAAAACAAAGTGGCTAAGGCTGCTGAGGGAGAGAACATCACTCTTCTGTAAGACCATGTGACTCTATCATTAGCCAGAGTAACAATCCTCAGATATTATTCTGAAAACTTCCTTTAGATTTACCCCTTTCAGACACCGTTTCTGCACTGTTACTGTCCAAGATGCAAATCAAACCAGGGACTAAAACATAATCAAGCTAGCCTATCAACTTTTCTTTTTTTTTAAGTGGAGAGTCTTTTGAAGCATAGGATTTTGTTTCCCCTGAATGATCTTCAGATCATTGCAGTCTTCTAAGAACTCCTCTGAGATACAGCCTAATGCTACCAGCATAATAATCAATCAAAAGCCTTGTTATACGCAGATATGACCTGAGTTAAGTACAACAAACATCCTTGTCAATCAAAATACATGTTAAAATGGGAGCTCATGTCAATTCTGTTATATCTTCCTGACAGCTAAATGCAGATAGAACATTTTACAAACCTTTAGCAAATCAGTGAAATGGACTGCTCTGCTACCGCTTTTGTTTTTCTACACCTGCTAAAACCATGCTAACAGTTCCTGCTCCCCTCAGAAGCCATCAGCCTAAAAGCTGGCTTCTTTCTCCTCCTTTGAGATTAAACTTTACACATCTGAATTATATCTGTGCTCTAGTTCTTTCAGAGGATGTGGAGTTTGATTTAAGAATTAGTGCATTTACCTCAGAAAAAAATAACATGATAATGTCTCTTTTGGCCTTAAACACTGCACAAATCTGCCTTCACTTGGTCATATAATGACACTTCAAATCACATGGGAGTTCTTTAAACCACTGTCTAATAATAAATCATCACTGAAGAATCAGTTTATGTATGTTCACATAACACGAGTTAGTTTAAATGAAGTTAGTACAAAAAATGGTTCTAAGCTACAAGTGCTAGTGGTGGTGGCTGTGGAATTGTGTATAGGCAATTTCCCACAGACAGACCAACCACTGTATAGGCATTGGCACACTTAAACTAGGCATTTTGGCTTGTGGAGAGGGCAGAAATTAGGTGCAATACATACATACTCACTAGACAATAAAATAGTTTCATTCATTTAACCTCTGCAGTGCAGACAAATCCTAGGTATACCATAGCATCCACTGAGCTGAACCATGAAGGAATCTTTGCCAGTAAGGCAGAGAGATTACCTTCAGAAGTAGTGAGAAATGCTGGGCTGACTGACTCCCACCTTTTCCCTTGTTCCCAATGGAAAATATGCTGACAGGTGAAGTTAGCAAGCACAATGCTTCTCCCCACCAGAGATGTATGGCTGTTGCCATTGCTGTTTCATCCTCACCCAAACATCTGTGCTGTCATTCACCTTGCCATGGCAAGAAGTTTATTCAGTGGGAATAGACCACAAGGCTACTTGCTCAAAGCCTTTAAGTAAAGCTGCAGTGAAGTCAGAATGTCCTTTGAAAGGATGTCACATGTGTTGACGAGGTTCACTGCTCACTTCACCCCCTGTCCAGAAAGCAGAGGCGTATGCAGCCAGCTGAGCAGTGGACACATACCTGGAGAAGGCTACCTGGAGGGGTAAGCCCTGAGTGTCATCACTGTCTTGCTATGGTTTGGTATCCAGATGACACTCAGGGGCAGCTGCTAGCAAAGGATGAGTTTCACTAGGGGGAAATTCATATCAAGGTCAGTGTCATTTTACCAAAAGACAAAATGAAAATTTATACACTCTCACATTGGAGAAGGAGATTAAAATTTAGTGAGTCTTTTTTTTTTTTCTGCTATAATGCCTTTTTTTTGGTCTGCTACAAAGTGTGTGCATCTGCCTGCAGAGCCTAGCCATTTAAGAACGACTATGGACAGAACTGATTTTCTCTAGAACCTCTTCCTTCTCATTTGTGATCTTGTCCCTAAGGGTTGTTTCCGAAACAAGAATTTATGTCCTGTAGCTCAGCATATCACATCCATAATTGCAAACAGAACTGAAAATTACACTAACTCTGCATTTACATCCATCGCATGCCTGTATCATTTTCTGCACAAGGGAACTTTTCTATCAACTTAATGGTTGCTTTGAGGATTAAATTCCCCTTACTTTCTTCTAACAAATTGTTGGAGATTAGAGACATGAGGGAATAAAGTGGACAAGAATCTTGCCTTTCACTTCAGCTACAGTATGTTAGAGACATATTTGATCATCAAAGCTCCCTGAAAGAATTTAGAGGAAAAGAGCTGATTTTCACAAGAAATTTGAAGCTTTTGTGAGTTGAAGAAAAACTTGAGTGCTTTTTGACTGTATTTTGAACCAACTTTTCTCATAATTAGTTCAAAAGTTATTGTTATGATCATCTGAAGAAAATAATGTTAAATAAATTCCATAAAATTTTATGACTGAAATTATACAGCATAGTAATGAAATGCAAATATCCTTGTATATTAGGCTCACCCATTTCAATTGTACCTACAGTACATTTCTCAGCAGGGACTTAATCATATAGCAGCATGCAAAAAAGAATATATTATATTAATTAAATAGCCACATTATGCAGCTGGGTGCTGAATTACACCCATGAAATTCAACATAGCATATATTACTATTTTTATGACAGCAACAGAATTTTCTGTTTATGGAATCTGGGGGAAAACAATATCATTTTGGTGTGCATTACAAGTAACAAATGAAGAACAGTTCAGTATTTCAAATGATAACAGTGTTCTGCAAAAGAAACATCTGCATGAAATTCACAAAACCATAATCCTTCAAAGAGCACATGGTCCATGCAGACCTCACTGAAACACTGAAGCACACAGGAAGATTAGAGACTTGGACAGGGAAAAAAGAATTGGCAGAATTGAGCTCTCAGATTCCAATGTTCAGCCAACTGCAACTCAAGTTTATCCAATACTGAATACAGTGTAATTGCGAAGGTTCACTTGGCTAACCTATCCACTACCTAGCGCCTTCAAGGATCTTGAGTTCTTTCAAGATTAAACAACTAGCATGCACACTAAAAAATTTGTCACAAAGACAGTATGTGGTATGTTCACATTCACAGAAAACAACATTGCTTACCAAAAGGAGTTTTTGTAACATTCTGCTTCCATCATTACACTATGCATACCCTTAATGATGCCTCAAAGACAGTTTCTCACTAGGATTTTGAATGTTTAAAGTTAATAGAGGTTTACTTCTGGAATCAGAGGTTAATGTCCTCAAGACGCTCTTAAAAATGCTGGAGTTGATGGCACAAGTGAAGCAGAGAAAAGTCTGCTTCAACAAACCTACTCAGTGTAAAATGTCATTTTTCCCTTACATACCAAATATAGCACTTCACACTGTAGATTATGCTACGAAGAGGAAGGACCTTACAACATGCTCTCAAATTACTGAAATCTTAGGTTTTCCTCCAAAACACCATAATGTTAAACAGTAATGTTTGATGAAAAAGCAGCATTTGCATTTATGTACTATCAAGGATTTCAGACTCCTTACAGATTTGTGGCAGTGACATCAGAACACCTAGAAAATAGACATCTAGCCTTGAGGGGATACTAGATTTTAGGCACCTTCTCTGGCCAATGGCTAGAAATATGCACTAACAAGATTCATTGTTCAAAAAGGCCTGGGCCTGACCTAAAGAGAAGCAAGAAGAGGGGTGTCTCTTCCATACAGACTGTTCTGGGACTGGGCAATTCTGCAAAAAATTGTGCTTCAGTTCCCGTATTTGGAGGAGACGCTATGACCTCTGTTTGCCAGTGCCCAGAGGGCTTTAACCAGAAATCTGTTATACAAAATGCTTATAGGTATATGTTTCCCTCTCCTTCCTCTCTGTTTCTGGATAAAGTGACAATGCCTTCTGTTCCTTGCACTGAATCAAAGGCTGGTCATGGGCATTCAGCATTTTCTGACTTTCAGCATTTTCAGGCCCTCTGGGCTACAGAATTGGGTTCTTCTTTATACCTGTTATAATATTAGACCATTCGTACTCTGTGAACATCAGGCCACATAAGTAACTTCATTTATATGTGGTCTTACTGAACTTGGTCTGTCACTCCGGCACCAGAAGGATTTACTTTGCACCTAGATGGCATTCATTTTTCCCCACTGGATGCAGAGACACACAGGTCCTGTACAGGAAGACATGTAGGTTAGATAAAAAAAAGTGCAAGATAGTGTCACTGAGTCCAAGGGAATTGCCTCTTTGCCTTTAAATTATCTGTGACCTTTAGAGACTTCCTGAGCATGAATCAGTATCAGATTGGGCATATTATGTTCCATTTTTAAATAAATGAAAGGACCAAGATGGTGCCATGTATGATACAAGGGGAAACTTTAAAAATTATTTTAAAGCTGAATTTTTTGTTGCTTCCTTGTGTATCAAAGTCACTCCTAAAGTGACCCTAGTTTTTCATCCTCAATTAACATTTTGATGTGCAGTGGTTTTACTGCCTTTCACGCTGCAGTGAAGACTGCAGCCATGATAGCACTGTCTGGTTTCTTCACTGACTTATGAGTCGGTTGTAAAACTTTGTTGTAGTTTCAAAACAAATAGAACATTTCTAGTTGAAAGCAACTGTTTAAAACAGAATTTCACATATAAATGTATCAAAACTACATTGTGCTAATTTGTTGAACTCCCTGTACAGAAAAAGTATGTTTCTAAGAGCCATTCCTTTCTTGAGCATTATGTCTGAACTGATAACCATGTAAATTAATCAAGAGTTACTCAGACTTGAGGTCTGGATTCACTTGAACAAGCTCATTGTGCTCAATAATGTTAACTGCTCAACAGTAAATAAGACAATGAATTCAATAATTCTTTGCATACTGGCTCAACACATTGGTCCTGACAAACTGTGCTGAACTCTTATGATGGACAATATATCATTCAGGTCACCACTATGTGATTCATCTAATCTGACACTTGAATTCAATTCTGATTTTTAAAAAAAGATCCTCAAATTAAAACAGATAGATTTTTTGGATACTAGTAAGTCAGAGTGATGTTTTCTATGTTGTCTAGATTTATCTTGACATTTGTCTATGAAAAAAACAAGGTACAGCTAAGGATCACGGCAATCACCCACTCTGAACTTCTACATAAAACATTCCATAGCATTTAGCAACGTTTATATATCTGTACCTTATAGGACCTGGTACAGGTTTTTCCTAGATATTCGAGGGTAGCTTCTTATGTAGTGTGAGCGGTCAATCCGTAATGATCTCCCTTATCATTTTGCTACAACACCAAGAGCAAACAGAGCAATCACCATAGTAATAGGGATTTCTACAAGAAGATGAAATTAAACTGCAGAATTCAGATGGGAAGAGAGGGATGCAACACTATTCCCAGGAACAGCACCGATTTTCAGTGGAAAATCAAAGCACCCCAAAGGACACTCAGGGTCTGAATCTTCAATACATACAGGTTTCAGAGAACAGAAATTCACTTTCTCACTTCTGAGAAAGGGACACTTGTTAAACTTTTAACTGTATGCATGACATCAAAGCTGACCCTTTTGGTCCTACTTCCACTGTCCATAAATCAAATTCAGACAATGAATTGTTTGTCAGCAATTGAAGCCCACAATTGTAATAAATAATTAAAAAGATAGATGATAAATAAATAAATACACAACATAATAACCTTTTCATTGCAATTTTATTAAAACTGTAAGCTAAAACAACTGCCTATAATGTCAACTAGATTTATTATTCACTTTGAGATGGTTACCCAATATTGGTATGATCTACTGCAAGGATGCATTCTCATAATGACAGAGTTGAAAGTAAGACCGATTGTGGTTTTCTTTCCCAAGCTCAATTAAGAAACATTCTTCTTTCTGTTAATCTTCTGGCTTTCTTCATGCTTCCCTTCCAGCAGTGAATAACGAGTGCTAGTAAGTCAAACACTTGTGTCTAAGTTTTGATTTGGCTCCCTGCGAAGTCCCCAAGACCCAGCACAAACCTCCAGCAAAGAGCAAAAGAGAACAAAACTACGAAAAAATCCAGACTAGCCAAACTATACTAAAATATATATATTTACATAGAGTACAGTTATATACAGTTGAAATACTCTGTACAATCCCAAAAGGGAAAGGGAAAGGGAAGGGGGAAAAAAGGGACCATAACAAAATAGATATGTACAATCAAAAACTCAGGATCTAGTAAACTAAAGAATTAACAAAAGAATATCTTTCTACTTTCCTTGGGACAACAGAAATCACGCTGAATGACGACCAGCACCTTCTCCACGACCACCAGCCTCCCAGGGTCCACAAGGACTCACCAGGCCTCACTCCCCCACATAGCAGAACCGACAGCAGGGAATCCGTGCCTCCAGAACCACCGGAAGGGAAGAGAGGAAGTGTCAGGGCTGACAGTGGGTCTGTTAGCTCTTTGGAAGAAGACTTTGACCTGGGAAAGTTACGGGTGTATCCTTGAGATAGGAGAGGTATGTAGGCAGCCCTGGCTGAAAGAAGACAGCTGTGGAGTGCTTAGGTTTGGTCCTGTGAGAACTCCGGCTTTGGCCTTGAGCTTTGCCAACAGTATTACTAACAAATAATAGCTAATTAAAAAATACAATCACCTGCCTGCCTTCTGATGCTTGCTAACACGGGATAAAAAAAGACTTGTGGGAAATAATAAAGAGACTGGTACTTTGCTCGGTACTGGACTGTTCGTGTTTTTCTTCTTTGCTTTTGACCACCGCAGCAAGAAGAACACCAAGAAGAAACTTCTCTCTCCGTCTATTTAAACGTTGGATTACGTAAAGGAATAGGATGGAATACTTCCTTCCTTCCTTCCTTCCTTCCTGGCAACCAGGAAGGAAGGCCTAAACTCAAAACCATTACAACTTGTCATCTAATTTCAGTACAATCCTCTTAATGTAGGATTATGTTTTGCTTTTTTTCTCATGACTCTGTGTCCTTTTGAAAGCCTGTGTGATATAATGTCATATCATGATAGATTTTAATATACACTCTAATAATTATGGTATCTTTTCAGACATGTAGCTTGAAACAGGCTATTCACATTAGACCCACATGTAAGATTTTACTTGACTACTGTCTCCAAGACCATGGGGGTGTTGGAGCAAAAGGGCAATCAACACAGTGCAAAGAACACAGTAAAACATGCTATCATCCTAATAGATTATTGAATTTTTCCTTTGTATTTCTCCAGAGCGTAAGGTTTTGAACATTATTAACTGCCCTAAACTTTGCTAGCATAGTTTTCATTGAGAATGACCCAGTGGTCCTTTCCAGAAGAATTTGCAAGATATGCTTTTATAACTTAATAAATCAAACCAATTCATGTTGCAGGACTGACATTTGAAATTAAGAGAATTGGGCTGGCAAATTACAAGATCCAATAAGGAATAGAGGTGTCACGAGACAAAGTTAAGGGAGCTGGCACTTCAAGTAAATACAGAATCCCAGATTATACGCTTATGTTTCTACTATAATGTGTAAAAGGAGTCTCCAGCACAAAGGACAGAGAACAAAAAACAGTATTCTGAATGAAGTCTTCCTTGCCAATAGGAACATATTGAGACAGTTGTGTGTCCTAAATTCTCTCTCTTTCTGAAACTGAATGGAGAAAGCTAAGATCCCATTGATTTTAAGCTGGGTACAAGAGGATAGACTATACATGACCCAGCATCACACTTGTCAATAGCAACTTAACATGCCGGAGCTTCACAGCAGAATTCAGCTGGCAAAGTGAGTTTTGTCTGGATCAACACTTTTTGTCACAAAACTGTTGCATTTCCAGCCTGCTGCAGGGCATCGAAAGAAAAAGTGAATCTTCTTCCATTAAAAAGGTTACCAGTGTCAAAGGAGGCAGTAGTGCCAATTTTCTTTTTCATATGAAAGGAAAAAGTCCTAAAAGGAGCCACTCACCTGATAGAAAGACTAATATTCAGCTAAGAAGAGTAGGAAATAGACTGAGCTATTTTCCTTCCAACACACAAGCCATAGAAACTGATTAAGCATGCACAGTATCTGAAGGAAATGTATTTACAGTTACAATATGGTACCAATCAGCAAAAATGAAAGGAATGAGGTTTTTACCATTAAGGCATTGCACATAAGGTTCCACGCAGAAAGACAAAGGTAAAAAAAGATTTAGTATGTTGAAACTACCCACATGTACTACTTGTTTTATGTAAGCCATTGTCTTACAATGTGGGCATAAAGAAATATAAAGAAGTTTAACTTGATTTCTGCTTATTTGGGATATACCTACACTCAGGAAACAAATTCACTGTTTCCAATACATTGATGATGAACCTAAGATTTGCAGGAGAATCTATGAAAGAGTTAATGAAGCCTGAAGATACAATCATCCTTTCAAAAACTCCCTTAAGGCTCTCGACCTTCTACTGAAGCAGCATGACCTACCAGGCCAGGGTAGCATTGAAAAAAAGAAACTCACAGCTCTCAACCTTAAATCCATCAGGATCTGTAAAAGACATTCATTCACTTGGTAATTTTAGCCAGAGAGATAAGATGCATCAGCAGTCTGAACAGCAACAGAGGTCTTGGTAGCATCTAGAACATTAATTTTTTCATGGACTATCTTTTCATGGACTGCAAGATGTCAGGTATAAACTATGTCTTCTCCTACAGTGACAGCTAATGTTGTGTGGGCACTGCTGTAACACAAAGGACTGTTTGCCAACCTTTACATCTCTCTTAGGCTGTATGGGTTGATATATCAAATATTTCATCATCATTGTCTTAACTTTTTATTTAGTGTTCAGGGAAAAGAATGGTTACTTCTTGTAGTGAAAGAATGCATGAGCTAAGGGTGTTGAATGATTTCTAACCCTTTTTTTAACAATGGTCTGCATTTCTCCCTATCCTTAACTTTGCCTTTTTAGAAGTCTTTACTACTGACAGCTGGGAGCTAATAATTTTTGAGTTTCTGATGGAAATGGGATACAGTTTTAATATTCATTATTTTTGCCAAAATCTGGATGTATTTATCAGACAAATCATTAGAAACTTCACTGGAGGTTGGAACTAGCGGACACATGATGACATACTGATACACTGAGGGAAAAGTCAACAAAGGTTTTGTGAAAAGAAAGCCTGCTTTTACAAGCACCTTGGGGTTCTTTGAAGGCTTTGCTAAGGACTTGTATAAAGGAAATCCTGTGGACTTTGACGTAGCCCTCTGAAAAAGGCAGCTGAGGAAGATGTATTGGAAGGACCTTGAATGAATACATAATAAAGGAAAGGAAAAAGAGGAAAAGGAAAAGAAACAGGAAGAAACAGAATGGCAGGCATAAATGCTTAGCCCTCAAAGTGGAAGGAGGTCTTGAGTGGAGTTCAAGAAAGATATGTACCATCATCTGTATTGTGCAACATACTGATAGTCTCAGAGAGGAGTATGCAGTGAAGAGACAGATTTTCCTGACCTTCCTAACTTGTTGTAGATGAAGTAAAGCTGAATGTGTGAAACACGAACAATTACACAGGGACTTTTGACACAAAGTGAATAACCAATGAAATGGCAAAAAAGAAAAAGGTCAAATCCAGTATTGATTAACATAGAATCATGAAATTCTGGGAAAAGGACTTCCCTTAAAGGGAAAAAGAATTTAACTTCTCATGCACAATGGTGGGCTTTGAGCTGGTCACTTTCACTAAGGAGAGAAAGTGAAAATACAAGTTCAGAGCTCAGGAGAGGCTTATGAGGCAAACTGAAGGCCAGGAACTACAGGGGAAAATAGGACAAAATAAAGAATGTCATAATGCCACTCTATAAATACATAATTCTCCTCCACCTTTAATAATACATGTCATGTTGAGCTACCCATCTCAAACAGGTTATAGCAGAGCTGAAGAAGTTTCAGTAAAGACCATAAGGTCAATCAAAGACGGAGACCAGCTTCTGCATCAAAAATGAGTAACTAGTATAGGACTCTTCAGAGTGAAAAAGAAATGACTGAGGGGAAGAAGACAGAGTTCTGTAAAATCAGAAGTGTCATGAAGAGTGTGTATAAGGATTGATTTGCCATTCATTCGCCCAAGAAAAGAACTGGGGGTGTGAAATTAAACTACAGGGAAGGCAGTCCAAAACAAAGAGAGTTGCTATTCACACAATCAGTACTTTAGGTACAGTATTGCTTGCCACAAGATACTATAGAGTGTAAAAATTTACAGGGTTTCCAGGAAAGGTTAGAAAAGTTCACAGAAGAGATATCTGCTGGTGCTATAGAACAGAGAAACTAAGCCCTTGAGCTGCAAAGGATGCTAGAAGAATAGTTATGGGGAGCATATTTCCATTATTCTTATATTCTTTCCTAGGCATCTGCTTTTGGTCACTGTCAGGGACAGGATACTTGGTTAGATGGATTGACTTCCAGACTGACTCTTCATGACTCCTCTTCCATTCTTAATTTACATTAGCTCTACACCTCTGTAAAAAGTCCTTATGCTAGGTATCCTATCACATATCTTTCTTTCTGTTGTAAAATTACTTGTCAGACTTTAGCTGCCCTTTAGTCATTTGAATGTTGGAATATATAAATAGCTTCAAAATGCAACACTGCAAAAATACTGGCAAAATAAAGAGCCCTTGATTTGTGCTCAGAGTTATTTTCTTCTCTTCAGTGATAAGAATGCATTTGAAATGCCACTGAATCACAGCATGTATTAGACATTTGTACCTTGTGCCTTTTTATATTTTTATGTAAAAAAGTTTTAATCTAACCTTGAATGGTTGTCAATATACCATACATACAACACATTGCAAAATACTGAACTCAGAGAAAGGCATTTAATAAATAAACAAATGCTTTTATAAGTCAGAAATTTTGTTTTCATACAAGCTGCAAATTCAGGAATCAATGTCACTGGGTACTCAAAGTAAGATTTTTCAGCTTGTACCATTTTCTGTGAATACTATGCAAAACTTTGTCTCCATAAACATTTTCCAAAGGTCACAGTCAGAGTCACCTGGTAGTCTACTTTTTAAGTACAGTACGATTATCACAGAAAAGCTTTGAAAGTTAGGGAAAGTAGAATATATTACTTTGGGTGTTAAATAATGAAGAAAAATAAAATATATATTAAAGAATTCAAGGGGGAAAAATCATATTCAGTAATCTTCACTTATACAGAAGTACAATTTCCAAATATCTGCTTATTCTCCAGCAACTGACATTTCAAAATATATTTTAATAATATCTTTAGTTATTCTATGATGGAAGGTGACCATTAAAATAGCAATTGAAAACTGCAAAATCAGATTCTACACCACTTTGCATTGCCAAACTTGGAGCTCCTTGGAGATTTCCTCCTTGAAAAGCCACAACAGATAGATAAATTGACAGTGAAAACCTGTAACAAACTTTAGGTCCGTATCTAATTTTCCTGTGCCAGACTCAATCCTGAGTAGTGTAGCTAAGAACAACGTTTACTGTTAGAACCATGCAAACGTATAGCAGTTCTTGTTCATGTCAGGGCAACGGGCATTCTATTAGAAGTGCTGTATGGTTCTAATCAATATGCACTGTGAACTCATCTTGCGACTAGAAACCAAAATAAGAATAGAATAAATAGGCAGGTCCAGCCAGCCAAATGAAGTTATGGAGTGATTTGTAGGTCATATTCTTGAAACACTGATCAGAATTAATGTTAAGCAAATACTGCATAACATATACAGAACATAGGAGATTTTAAATGAGCTTATTTTGTACTAGCTCCATACTGAAATGCTTTCTCATAAATATGCTAATGAATGCCGATAACCATTCAATCTTAGGCTGTTACTGGAAAATTCACCCATTTTTAAGACCTTGAACCAGAAAACCGGCAGGATCACAACCTAAAGTTATAAACACAAGCAGTCCCCACAGAATTAAGACATTGAGTACCTCTAAATCTTTCTCATGGATAACAGAAAGTACTATTTTTTAAACAACTGTTCACAACAGCCATAAGTGTTCACAATTCAGACAGATGTTAGATTGCTTATGTTTGGTGGTAATAAGCCTGACAGAAATGAACCTGCATTTGGATGTGTCATCACGTCTGTAACAGTCCAGAAGATACTAGAAGTGGTACATTAGTCTGCTACAACACATTAATCAACACAACAAAGTCTTCAGCTCAAAATTCAAAAGTTAATGGAAGTAATGGTAGAGTTCCAAAGTAACTACCAGTGGCTTATTCATTTGGCATCTGGCAAGACAACCAAAACAAACAACAGTTAAAACCTGGCACATTGAAGCCAACACTAAAGCTCTGAAAAGTTTTGCTGTTGGAATGGAGATTCTTTTTACATCCAAAAAGAGATATGAAACATAAGATTCCATTAAATTACTTAGTTCTGTGGCAGAAAGTAAATCTATGGAGCCCTTGGTGGTCCTTGTAAATGCAGCTTGAGACTGCCAAGGTTGGTTCACTCTGATAGTTTTTTTTGAGGGGGAAGGTAATCCTTATTTCGAGACTCATAACCAAAGCATTTGTAAAGAACAGAAAATTGGAAGACTAACAACTCACAACTACATATCCTATATTTATACTTTATGTCTTGAATTTTACAATCGTTGCTTTTTAAAATACCTGTTTGCGGTGTTGTTTGCCATTTTGAATCCATCTCTACAGAAAAAACAATCCAAAATTTCAAAATGGAGTACCAGCTGTAACTAAACTTTTGTTAAAAAGATTTCAGATCCCTGATGAGAGCTCTATTCAAAAACAAGAGAGAATTGTTCATCTCAGCTGGTAAATTTGCTGTCATGGACAATTCCCCAGAACCTAGGAACCCAGACTCTCGTCTGCTTTCTCGTTAAAACATTTTATTTTTGAGTGAGAAAATTAATGGTTAGTTTATATGAAGTGGACAACATTTAACAGCTATTGAGACACTTGCCACCATAGTTATCTGTGTAATTATTCCCTAGAATAAACTACAGACAATTTTTCACATAGTCCAACGGATCTTTAATGCTCCTATTTTGAAAGTATCGTTTTCATTTCAATGTACCAAAGAAGTGTCAAAACCTCATCATTTTTAACAAAACTAGTTTATTTTCTGGGCAATCCTACTCCACAATTGCTAGTTCTGTACCAATTGCCAAGTAATACTTTCATAGAAGGAAGCCACTAATGCAAAACTACCCCATTAATTGAATCATTCATTCAGCAACTGAATACTTTGCACATTATGTCAGCCAGTAGTTTTTTGTTTATAAGCTATGGATCTGAAATCAGTATCTCTCAGTGAGCTATCTTTTTTTGTATCACTTGTGTTAAATGCAACCTTAAGATAAAAAAATTCTTCTAAAGAGATTTAGATGAGAAAATTTTACTGTCAGCTATGATATCTTGAGGAAACAGGACAGTTTACAGAATACAAGTAGGACTGTTAATGAACAGAACCATATTTCGTCCATCACCGGATCCAACTTTGCCTATTTGTAAACATATAGAAGCCTTAATTTCTTTTCACTTCCTACACACTTAGGATGTTTTGCCAGCATTACACAGAAATAAAATAATTAGCAACAGGAAAACAATTTTGGAAAAAAAAGTCTGGCATTCTTCACAAAAAGAAAAGCTCTACAATTGAGCTGGTAGTGTGTTGACTTCTATGTAACCAGTCTTTTGTCCTCAGTTGTCAGAAGAGACGAGACAGGCTTCTTTACTACACTTCAGATGGCAATAGGATTGTTTAAAAACATGCTGCTGATTATCTCAATTCCTTTACTTTCACATTGTCTGTTTGCAGGCAAAAAGAGAGTATTTTCAAGTGTAATGCACAGTGAGCAGAATGTAACTTGTAGAAGATCACAGATCACTATGCATCATTGACAAATAGACCACAGGGTTTTTTACCAGCCTGTCAGTGTGGGCGGTGAAAATAAACGAGTTCTGCAGCAGAGGCATGTTCTGACTACAGTACACTGAAATGAACCATTAGTCTTTTGATAAGGGCTCAGCTTCTGTATCTCTCCTCTCCAGTGCCATCTGAAGCACTGAGATGTAGTTAGTTGGATGATTTGTAATAGGGAGCATTCCATCACCTTCATGGAACAGGAAACTTCTGGACAGATTAAAAAAGCAGGTAATGAGGCCATCAGCATTAAAACCACCCTAGCAACTCAACAAGATTCATTGATCTACTGACAATGTCACCAAAATGTAACATGACCTAGGATTGGTCATAGAAAGAGAAATTTATTATTGCTGCTTCTTATTATTTAAAGTACTAAGGCCTGTACTAAAGTACCTGTATCTTCAAGGTTTTTTTCAGTAAAGGATTGAAAGGACTATGTGAGCATTCTCCACTTTCCATTCACAACAGTGAATACAGGAAGCAATTTTGGTTGTGACTTGTCTGCACAATTAGCTTCACATGCATATGTACAAAAAGACAATGGAACTACTCGCAAAGCCCAACTCAATTGAAAACAACGAGCAAATTCTTTCCCCTCTATTCATTGTGCTCCATATATGAAAAAGTAAATTTATATTTAGGATTTCTGCAAACTTCAACAGACCAAAAAAACTCCATTAACTTAAACTAATAATTGAAGAGGAAGGCTATAAATATCCCTCTAAATATGGGGAATTCTTCTCAGCAGTTGCAATCTAGCTACCCAGGATGTCCTTTTACAGCGCCTTGGTTTTTAATATTTAAGACTTGTCTAACCATGCCAGAAGAGAACCTTCCATTCTAATAATAGGGACAGAAAAAAATTTGTGGTTTAAGAGATTTTCTGAGGTGTAAAAGACCAGAATTCAGAGCTAAGCTCTGCTAATGGCTTATCATGTGAACCAGTTCTTCTGATTCCATTGAAACTATTTGCATGTCTAATTGGAGCAATCCTTATAGTCAATCACCTGTTTTATGGTTGCATATAGATAAACTAGGTAAATGTATACAATATCCACAGGTGCAAAAACAATGGAGCTAAGTACCTAGAGGCATAATGAGCCAGTTTTATCTTTCCCAAATTTTCATCTTTATACAAAGAAATTTCAGAAATATCCAAAATATCAAATCAAAGTATTTTGTCAGTAACCTTTGCAATAATGGCAAAATGTTTGTTTCAGATATGTTGCCTCATATACTGAGATTTAATCCGTCCTTTTTTCATCATAAGCAGTCCAGGAGATTATATGCTTAAGACATGAGCAGCATTTACAAAGAAATAGCAACTTGACTGAGAACCACAGAAAACATGAATCATTAATGAACATTGCACCACTGCTGTACTTTATTTGTCACTGCATGCCAAGAAATCTACAGTGATGACCATTCTGTTTAGGAGCTTGACTACCCTTAGTGTTTCCAAACCCATTTTCTATAGTTTAGAAAGCACTTTCTCTAGTTCAGTTTAAATATTTTACCTTTTATCATAAGGCAAAGCACCAAGTCACTATTGTCTCTTGCTTAGCTTTTGATCTTCTAAAAGCTTCAGGTTCTCTTACTTAGAAGTTCTTCTTTTCTGGCATTCCCCATCTTGCGTGCACATAGCTAATTATAGTCACATGTGGGAATTTTTCCCTTCTCTGATTGATTTACATTATGTCTGCCTCACGCTATTGCTCCAATCAAACAACATTTCACATTCTAATCTTCCCACATTCTTGCAGTTGTCCTGCTCTTATTTTTGAGGTTTTTTTGCTGGAAAATTTAATAAGGGCATTCTCTATTCCACCGTTCAAACCCTTAATGAAAACAACAAATACTACTTAACTTGAGAAACTTTGCTTTACCTCTCTTTTCAATTTGTGAAAAAAAGATAACTACTCTCAGTATGCCTTTTCAGGCACTTACTTACACATTCTACAGCAGTTCCCTAATCTTTCTTTATCTTAGTTATGGAAATACTATGCAAGAGTATTGAATTCTGTTGAAAGTCAAGAGTGATATTTTCTTTCTTCTCCACGAAGTTTGTCCCCCACATTCGAAGAGGAAGTTAGGTAGCTTGAAGTTCATGAATTCTAAAGAGCAGAGACACTTAATAAAATAAAATTAAGTTTTTCTATGGACAGTTTCTACGGAAACTGTCACTTGTTATGACTGAGTGAAAACCGGTCTCGAAAATACTACCAGACATGTAAACCAAAAGTGTTATGTGCTTTCCTTCCCTTGTCTGAGTTAGATAAAGCCATCTTATCTATATACCCAAAGAGAATTTAAGCATCTGGATGAACTGGCTAATCTCAGCAATTACCATGCAGCAATTGATTTTGGGTTATTGAGTAAAATCTCTTCAATAGACAAATGTTGTAGATGCCTTTATAATTTAAAAAGTATAGGTATAGATATACCTATATATAGTAGAATTCTGCAGTCCTTTCATTACACATTTGATTATGTCCCTTTCATGATAACCATTAAAATTTAGAATAGAGAAGTATATTGATACATCCAGAGCCATATTTTGCAATAAACCCTTAGAATAAACAATCAAGCACAGTCAACCACTTTTGGTTGATTTGGCTTTGTTAATTCGCTATTAACAAAAATAATTCTGCCCAATGATTTTTTTTTTTTACTATTGGCAACAATACTTGAACCTACTAAGGTTAGTTTGAGGAGTCTTCTTTTGTCCATTGCAATTTGAAAATTTTGATTACTCCTTTCTTAGTCCATATTGTTTTCATAGTTTATTCCTGAAACGGTCATCACTCAAAGCCAAGGAGTCAAACAGTTGGCTTCACTTTCTGTCACTTAACTGCTCAGTTTTGTACATCACTCTAAATGAGTTCTGCTAAAGTTTCTTACACATCCATTTGTCCAGAGTGTGTGCAACTGCTCCCTCTTTGTGCATGATTCATGCATTCTCTGAGGTTGCTACTGTCCATTTTTCTTTATCCCAAATTGTAAAAACTCAAGCTTTTATTTCTTTAGAGGTCATAGAACTGTTCCTCATGTGTATCAATCAGTATTACAGGCACTGAAATAGACTCCGCATCACACTCTGGACAAAATTTTTTGTCATTATCTGTCCCTACAAAGAACTGCACATGAAAAGCTGAAAGTGAAGGTTCTGTGCAGGGTCAGAACATAGAAATATTGATCAAATTTTGAAAACTCTTGCTATTAACCTTGATAAAAAGGATGACATTTTTAAAAAATATTCAATTTTTTGTCCCTAATATGTGTAAGGTTAAAAATATTCCCCCTGCCTCCCCAGTTTCAAAAGAGTAGCAAACATGAGAAAAGATTTTCTATGGAAAATAAAGACCCCTCAAAACAGGTTTTAAAAAATCTGAAATTATTAGACATTTCTGCCTAGTTACTATTACAATGCTCACACAGAGAGAACTCTTAGTGTGCCCTGTCATCTTCAATGTGAGGTGCAAACACTTTGTGACATAGTGCACTTGGATGGCCATTTTAATTACTCATTTTAGTAACATAGTGGCCACTGCAGCAAATAATAATAAACACCTTCCCATCTGCCGGGTTTTTTAAGACCAGAAGGAACAGAAAACATTTTGTTCCTCTCCCAGTCTCAACTCTACATACCTCCTAATCTATCCACTTTTATTCTTGTCTTTCAGCAAGTTAAAGAACACAAAAATTTCTGTCACTAAATAGGCAATATAGGAGCAATAAGAACAGAACAATACTGCTGACAGTGGTGATAGGAGAGAATCTATAAAACCATAAACAAGAGATGCAAGTAAAACAAGTATCTAGAAAATCACAACTGGTTCAAAGCCGACATACATACTTTGATTCCTTTTTTTGGCTGGTTTAATATTCATTTGGATATGAGTAATAACACATTATACCGAAGTTTCCAGGTACATAAAACAAAATCACTTTGCCTCCAAAGGAGGTAGTTTCCTGCAGTTGCTTTCCATTTTTTTGGCAAGAATTCATTGACCTTGACTGTAGCCACCTAGCAGCAAACTGAACATTGCCATAGAATTCTCTACTTTTTTATTAAGATTTTCAATTCGTGCATTTCAATTCATTCATTGCTCTTATGAACTGTCAGAAAAGAATCAAAGTAAACCCATCAAGTTAAATAAAAAATATTTACTTTGCCTGTACTACCATACTATGAAAATTAATATGGCTAAATATTTTCTTTTTGCTTTTTTCTTTCTTAAGGAAAATAAAAATCTTAGTTTTTTTGAAGCAGTTTGGTCACAGCACAATACTACTCAGTTTCTACCAAAATTAACAAAAAAAATTCATTAAAGACAGAAAAATCAGAAGTTTGATGGCCCGATGGAGTGAACTTCTTAGCAAGCACAAAAAGGGAGAAAAAATTTTCACTGCTGCTCTCTAAAAGACAATAAGAACTATGTGTCAGATTCCTATTAATAATTAATTCCTAACAGAACTATAAGTTGCAGTTGGCGAAGTAGGATCACAGAATATGCTGAGTTGGAAGGGACCCACAAGGATCATTGGGTCCAACTCTTAGTCCTGCACAGGACCATCCCCAAGAGTCACACCACGTGCCTCAGAGTGTTGTCCAAACGCTTCTGGACCTCTGTCAGGCTTGCTGCTGTGATCACTTCCCTGGGGAGCCTGTTCCAGTGCCCAACCACCCTCCGGGTGAAGAATCTTTTTCTAATATCCAACCTAAACCTCCCATGACACAACTTCAGGCCATTCCCTTGGGTCCTATCACTGGTCACCTCAGAGAAGAGATCAGTGTCTGCCCCTCCTCTTCCCCTCACAAGGAAGTTCTAGACTGCGACAACTGAAACTCTACCATATTAAGGCTGACCATTGAGAAGGGGATGAGAGAAGTGAATAATGATTTGCTGATGGCAGAAACATCCCACGTGAGGGCTGTTGACAGAGGTAAGGCATGGTTTTCCCTTCAAATGATATTGCAAACAAACTTTCTGTTTCTCTGTACTGTTGGCTATCCTGTTTACTTGTATGTACCCTACATTGCAAATTGATCCATGAACTAGGCAAAAGCATTATTTTGTGTTTATTTTGGAACTGAATACTGAGTGTAAAAATAAGCTACTCAAAAATCTGAGTATGTAAAAGCTGACACCATGCCTTCATTCTATGCTACTGTTCCCTCCCACCTCTCAAGCCCTCTAGTTGATTTAAATTCTGGCATAAAAAGAAATTTAATTTGGTTTCCTCTACAACAGAGGAGTCAGAAAGGATATATCTGGGAAGGACATTGTAAATCTAAAAACAATGAACAGAATCAAGAGGGGAGGGAGGAGCAGGGGGAAAGAAACAGCACCATTCTATCTCAACTTTTCCCCATTTCTCCAGACAAAAACACTGACAGCTGCTCCAGATATGATCACTACATCCTAGCTGACAGCATGCACTCACAGATTCTGTTCCCTCCTTGCTGTGGGGAGAAAAAACCCTGAAGGTTAGAACTCTTCTCTTCATGGTGTTTCTAACTGTTGATAAGATGAGCAAAACTTCTAGTATTTGTTAACAGCGGTGTAGCAAAGATTTAGCATAAAAGCTTTAAATAGATATGAAAATAAATATCTGGAACCTTCTACAGAAGGAAGCCTGAATTAATTCAGATTATCTATAACCAAAAGTTTTGAGCAACTACATTCTGCAGCAGCTATAGGGGAATTTCCTTGGTTGCTGCATAGCTATAGCTAAAATATCTTATTCTTTTCATTGTATCTATCTGTCTTACACAGAAACAACACCTTAGCATGGAACTAAGGAAGATGATTGCTAACAATCCACTAATGAATGATTATTTAAAAAAAAAAAAATCCAACCACCAAACCACTTTCAAGGAAATGTCCTCTGTAAGAAGCAACATTTTCCAATCCATGCTTATGAAAGTGTTCATATTCAGGGAAGACTGTTAAAAGGATTGATGTGATGATGGAGGTATTTGAAGCACCTGAGAAAAGAAACAAATAAGCGAGTACCTACTTCAGGACACAAAATCCAGAATACAATTTCTCTTTTTTTAATCGCATACTATTCAAAAATCCTATTCTTCCAGTAGCCAGGACATCTCCACTATCAGAGACCAACAGTTGTGATACTGGGCAAAGATTAATCTTAACCAACAACACTGAATATTTCAAAGATCAGAAATGAAGCTATTCAGACTTCTTCAGACTTCTTCAGTGCAGCCAGTTAGCTAACATACTAATAATTATCCTTAACAATTTTCTAGACATGTACATAAGATGAGAACCTCCTTGTAAGTGTGGTTGGAAATTTTGGTTTAATATTTTTGCATAGCCAGCATGACACAAATATATATAAATGTATGTGTTTCACATACCTGACAAATATACATAATGTCTATTATGTTACATCTACTCAAAATTAGTTCTGCTGGAAAACTGCCATCAGATGAAAATATTTTTTTTGGTTCAGAATAAAAGTAGCAATACTGAAAACAGAATTTCACTGGCCTGTAGATTTGAATCCAGGAAACACAGGCTATGGTACCATAGGCTTTACCATGACAGCTTGCAGGATACGTTCACAAAACAGGAACAAGGTCAATGGCGAATATTCATTTCTTTATCCACCATTCCCCTTTTTGTTTCGATGAGCATTGAATACATTTTTTGAAATATAAGTCTGCCATTGTTTCTGCATTGTAAGATGGCACCAGCCAAATATATTTTTTTCCTATTCCACTGTTTTCACTCTAAAAATCCTAAAATTCTAAAAGCTTTAAGATTAAAGTGGTGCCTATTGATCTGAGATGTTTCAAGAATGTCTCAGAAGTGCTGTTTCTTTAGAAAAAAAATAGTGTACATTATAGATGCATTATAAAATATTTATACGTATTTCTTCATTAATTTTATTCCAAAGTTATGTCTGGCTGGTACAATCTGAAAGGAAAATTAACATAAAAACAATACGAAATCTAAATTAAGGAAAAAATTTAATCAAACTGTGGTAAAATTACAGGGAGCACTATAAATGCACACTATAAAATTGACATCAAGTTTTTTTTAAGATTCAAAACCCCTCATCAGTTGCCAATTAGAGCTCAGATAAAATCCCAGTAGGCTCCATTGGTATAGTATTCCATCACGTGAAATTACTGTTGCAGGCATGAAATGTTACAACAAGAGGAGAAGACTCAAGTCAGTGCAGTAATTCCAGCAGGCCTGAATAATCAAAATCATATTCATTAATTTTTTTGCAACTAAATAAACAGATCTGAGGATCATGCTGTGATCCCTGAGTATCACCTGAGCCAAAATCTCACTGGGAATTGTGCTAACAGTTTAATAGTTTGGATGAGGGTGGGACAGCACTTGGCCCCAAGTTCTGCTTTCCTCTAGTTTTCTAGTACATATTGCCTGACTGCTCTGCTGTAGCAAGAACAGATGCAGAGAAAAGCCACACATTTTTCACTAGAAAAATCACTTGAAAACAAGATGTTGACAAGAGTCCATAGCCCTCTCCCAGCCCTGCTTGACATCAAAGAGTAAACCCTATGACACTGGTCATTTCTACCTTGGTGAAGTTACAGGGAAGCAGGTCTTTTAAAATGCTACTGCAAACCTAATTCTCCTATGCTGGTCTCCCAGCTGATCATTCATGCATGAAAGAAATGCATCTTGGGTCCAAGAACAGCAAAAATAGAGAAGTTCAGAACATACAAGAGTGAGGAATATTCCAAATAATAATCCTATCCTACAACTATATAAAAAAAACCCCAAACACACGCACAAATGGTCTTTGATTTTAGTTACGGAAATATATCTTTACACATCACAGCTTCTCCTCATACAATACATGCTTCAGTCTTTTACTCATCCTGATGGTCCTTCCCTGGACTCACTCCAGTTTGTCCATGTCTCTTTTACACTAGAGGGCCCAGAATTCATCCCAGCACTCCATATAGGGTCCAACCAGTGCTGCATAGACAGGACTAATCACCTTCCTTGGCCTCCTGGGCACACTGTGATGCTACGCCATGTACATCATTCAGTAATAGGCAGCTCTGCCAAAATAATTTTTGATGCAGCAATTTTCACTCTCTCCTTGCATAAGCAATATTTCTATTTCTGCTTTTCTTCAGATAGAAATAAAGTATGTTAGGTCATAAAAAAATGAAATTGCTCAGACAAATAATTTTTTCCATCTCCCACTTTTCTCCTTTAGTCACCAATATTTTTTAAGCAACTGCTCTAAGATTCCTAGTCTGTAGCTCTGCTGAATGTACAGTTTTATGCACTCAGCTGGTCACAGTTTTTCAGCTCTGTGATTATAAAAAGCATATTTAGCTTTGTGAGTCATGTGGAAAGACTTATCAACCAAGATGCTTTATTCTTGGGAAGGTGTCTCTAAAATTAAGACTTACCCAAATTGCAGACTGAAACCTCACTTCTCTGTTGCTCTAGACATGATAATGAATTGATTAGACTTGTCTATGATTTTGGAAAGTGTACCATTTGAGACATTAGAAGATATCATAGGTACAAATATAATATACCGAGTCATGCAACTTGAAACTGTTCCCAAGTAATTCCACAAACTACAGAGACTGGGAGCTCTGGCTTAGATGATGACTGCAAATCATCAGGACAGTTCTGAGGGTGTAGACAGATGTGCACTCCCTGAACAGCTGTGAGATGGAAGAGGTTAGTTACATACCTCCATATGGTTGTTACTTTCCCACATCAGATCTGCTTATGAAAGTGCTAAATTATTTAATTCAAAATGAACCAACATTTACTTACTTTAAATACTACCATCAGAAAGAAAAAGAGCAAAATTAGCACAACCCTTCAATTCAAACTTGCTAAGCTAACTCACTTGATAGGGTAAAAAAATGATTGCTACCATTTTCATGACCAGCTGATTCAGCAGTTTTGATAGAACAATAACCTCTATACCAGAGACCTAACCCAGTTTCAGCTGTTCCAGCTAACATGAAAGTAATATCTAAATTCACTCCTATTCCTTTCATGTCACACCTCTCCAAGACAGCTAGTCACCAGATCCGGGTATGTACATACTGCTTTGAGCAAATGCAGAACCTGTAGTTCATTTTTTAACCCTTTCCTTCTTTGACTTAACAGAGTAGATGCCTCCATTTCTGGCAATTACTAACACCTAAGCACTAGCCCAGGTTGGTCCAAATTTCTCCTTCTCAAAGCAAGGGTGAGGGTGAGTTATGACCAAGCACGGTGGATTGCATGTGCAATTGAACAATAAAAGATCCATTTGGTGACATTAACATCCTGAGCTGGTCTGAGTATCTCCAGCCCACAGGGGCTAGAAGCAGCTGCCTCCCAAGAGAAGACCTATACCTATGCGATTTTTAAAACATCAGGTCTTCAGACCTTGGTTCAAACCAAAGTTCTGTCTGTATCAGAAACACTACAGTACCTAAGTTCATGTACACAGTCACAGCTATTTGTCTCAGGTTCTGGCAGCAGTAGAGTATTACACAGTTTAGTACCACACAATTGGAGAGTATATACACAATGTCTTGAGAGTTTGCACACGGGACTGATCTTCATCAGTAACAATATACTAATTATAAAAAGGTATTCTTAGGTATGTGTTCAACTCATTCATATTACAATGCAATCCCATTTTTCACAATAAATGAAGCAGAAGAGCAACTGGCAGAATCCTACTTCAAATGCCAAGGCCAAATATTTTCATGAATGTATCTACTCTGAAGTTGGAAACACAAGATAAACTTATAGAACCTTCCACTTCAATGAACCCTTTGAAAACCCTAATTTCCACTTCTGATTTCTGGGGCAAAAAATTTGTATTTGAAGCCAAAAGGAGAACTCTGAAGCTTTCCTGAGCAAGGAGCAGTGATAAGAATGTCATAGAAAATAATAACAATATTTACAATAATTGTTAGTTATAAAACCAATAACATTTAGCTTTACAAATTTAATATTAAATCCATGCTCTGTTTCAGTTTTAGATCCTCACTGAGCCTAGAAATTTGAGAACTTCAGACAGTGAAGATTCCCAGCTCAGTGAGACTTTACCAGTTTCTAAAGGCTTGAAATTCTAGGCTAAAGAGCCTGAAAATCATTGTAATCTAATCCACATAGCAGATTTCCTTCCAGAACTTGGAAACCTGGATTTTGAGCAGTAAGGTGAGCATTTGACCTTGTTTCTTTCAACATCAGTAACCAAAACCGAAAGACAAAATTTCTTTCTTCAAAATATGCAACGAAATTGGGATTTGAGAATTCAGGTGAATGCTAGTGACAAGTATTATTACACTCCTGTGCCATAAGCAGTTGGCAAATGTATACCACATTCATTTTGATGTGAGCTAGGATTCTTGCAGATTTATAGTAACAGTCTTATAAAATTGCTGAAGAAACCTCCTGGCTCAGTAACTGTAAGGAAGGTCAGGTTTCTTGGAAGCAGACCATATACTGCATATTTTTGCAAAACTAGTTTTGGAGAAGGATAGGAAAATACTGAAACTCTTAAATTGCTACCTGTTACTGTTATTTTCCTTTGAGAAAGCATATTCTACAGAGAAAGTTAGCTATTGCACAAAGTTTAATCACATTTTCTCTTCGTTTTTTTTTTCCTCACCTATTTTTGCTAATCTGTTCGAGGGACTTCTTATGTTTTGGTCATAATTTCCGGGCAACAGAATTTAAAACATCTCTCATAGCTTCAAAATTTTAGTTTGAAATTGAAAAGTGTACTGGAGAATCCAGGCATAAAAATGCTCAGCAGTCGAGATAAAATCATTCATATGAGTCTTCTGTCACCATAGTAACCTTTCTTCCACAAAGTTGCACAGGAAAAAACTTAACATGCTATACTGTCATGAAAGTGAACCTAATTATGATTTATTCATTACTCCAGTGATGAGCACTTACATGTAAAATGCAGTGCACTGATTGTATTTTGGTTGGTTTCTTGAGAAAGGGTCTTATAGACTAATCCTAATACATTAAGTATTTTTTTTCCAATATGAAGTTTATGCCTGGTTTAGAATACATAAAATAAATCATATCACATTTATTATAATGCATAACTCTATCCTTCCAATTATTTTCTTGTAAAAAGCATACATTTTTCAGCTTAATTGTTCAGTATTATGAAATATTAATTAAAATGAGTTTTACCTCTTACATAATAAATACCGCTACTTTTCCTGAGCCTGCTTCTTTCAGAGCTAGTCACTTTCAGCAATGGTGGTAGAGTTGATTTAGTCTTGATTTGAAACATGGTGTTACAAAGACGTGTATATTCTTAGTATCATAGGCTGATTTATTAAAAAGTTCTGTATCTCCTTGCTGCGTAGGGCATAAGTTAACAGAAGACAAGGTACTTTTCCTCCAGAAAAAAATGGCAATCTGTTCAATGTGCACAGACAAGTCTTCAAATTAAATTGGACTTTTCAAAGAATTGAACATGTTCTATTGAAAAGGTCAGTTGAAAAGGACATTGCACACTGGCAAAACAGCACTGCTTAAATAGTATGAAGAAAGATAGCATTGCTTAATATATTATTCAAAGTGTACAGTAGTATATTTCATGGCTAAAACTTTCTAATTCAGTCTGCAAAACATACAAATTATCATCTTTTAAACTATAGTGTTTGCAAGACATCATCACAGTCTAGACAGGCATATTTTAGGACTGAACTTTTTCCATGTGAACTGAAAAGTTCCAATGACAAAATGTCACAATCTCATAAGAATCAATTATGTCTTTGTGAGTCAAAATTTTCCTGAACTTATCATTTATCAGATTTTTACATTTACCTTCTGTTCCCAGTCAAGAGAAAAACAACAGAGCTTCCTACAGCATGTCCACAAACTATATAAAAAAAATCTAAAACTGTTAGTCTCATATTGCTTTTAGAAAGAACAAAATGCTTTGAAAACATAGATCAGATAAATCTTTTGAAATGGATCTGTAATTTAAGTACTGCAGGGGTATAAAACCTCAAAAATCTCGAACCATCTCAGAAATATATTATCTGCTCCTAACATGCCTAACAAGTCCTTAGAACTGTCAATTATATTTTGCACTTTTTAAAGGCAGGAGAGAGACTGTAGCTCTGTGACATTTTTCTTCCATGAAATTGGTTAACCCGTACTATACCCAATTTGGGATGGGAAAAGGACAAAGCCTGACCAGATTCTAGTGCCTGAGAAACAGATATGGTTAAGGCTAACCCTACATTAGAAAACAGAAGTACTGAATGAACAAAAGACAGGCCTGTCGTGCTATGAGCTTCAGCCAATGGCAATGATAAGAAGAGTTAGAGAAACATATTAAGGAAAAACAACAGAAGAGGATTTTTTCCAGAACACAGTCTTCAAAATCTTCCCATCTACCTTGTTCTCTTCCTTTCCCTAACATTCAGTGAAGGAAAAAGAGGGTCCTAACACACAGGAAACAAAACTTACCTTAATGAGTACCGGAAAACTGCTTTGTACAAAACATCTCAGAATACATAAGATTTAGGAAAGACACAAAAACAGGATTCCTCCAGAGTCTTGATTGGTTTCACTGTGGATTACTGAAAACCAGAAGTGGTTTTGGCAGACCAATAAACCCAGAGTAGGGAACCCTACATTTCTGAAGTATACGTGGCTGGATAAGGCAGTGAGGGATACCTTTGCCTTTCAGATTTGCTGCATGGTGTGAAATGGAACATCTGGGCATCTGAGCTCTAGGGGCAACTTGATTCTTGCCTAAAACTTTAATCTCACATTCTGTATATACAGACAACGCCACCAAAATCAGACTTTTTTTTCTTTTTTGTGAACAACTAGTTGTGAAATATTTGTTAATTTTAACAGTTTTCAATTAATTCAAATAGAAGATGTTGACTACACAAGTATAGCAAAGGACCGTGAGTTTGATAAACAGCAAATCCTACAATTTTCTGCATTCCTTGGGACTTGTGTGTTGCAAATCCCCACAATTCTGAGGAGATCAGAGTGTAACATATCTCAAGATGTGCCTCCAGCATCCTACAACAAAATATCCCTATTTCCCACCTAACTCTTATTTCCTGTTACCCCCACAACATTCCCATTAATTTGAACAAGTATTTTCTTGTAATCCAGCAAGTTGCCTTAATGGTGCAGACGATGTGTTCACCACCTTTGTTATTCACAGTAGGGAGTAATACCTGTTCCTGGGCTAAGTGGCAAAAGCTGGCTTGCATGCATTCCACCTGGGGGACATGAGAAAAGGTCTCTGGGTATACGATGGTTCATTTCTCCTCTGAATGCTCCTGGGAGTGTGTGCTTCAGGGAGCTACGTTTTATGTCTACCCAGCCCAAATCTCTTCACCATCTGTACTTTGTCTGTGTCTTCTCTGTTGTACACAATTGTGACTCTCCCTGTTAGAGACAACAGCAGACACTAAGCCACAGTCGGCATATAAAATCTATTACAAAGCTATACTGCCTGCCACTGCTGCCTATGCTGCTAGCCTAGATACAGTGTCATATGACAGCTGCTCTCACTACTTGGCTTCAGGGCTGCATGTTCCACATTAGGAGAATGAATCTTTCCATCATCCTGCATGAACCAGTTCTCTCAGAAAAAGATGTGATGAAAATGCCTGCCAAGGATATTTTTTTCCCCTCCCGCTTATACTAATGGTCTAGGCTGCAGTCATGGACAGGTCAATCTGCATTGCTTCAAGAGGAGACATGAGTCCTATAGGGGTTGGCATCTGCTTATAGGCCAATTACCATAAGAGCTTGCGGTTGTCAGGGAGAGAATTTTACAGTGTGGAAGGTCATGTCTGTGATCCTCAGCATCTGCCCTTCCATGCCATGCTCTGAGCATTTCTGTCCCTCAAGGAACGAGTCACTTCTGTGGTGGTGCATCGTGGAATCTTCACTCCATAGTCCTCTCCATTTCTGTTAGTCTGGGCGTATTCCCAGCAAAGTCTTCTTGTGTACCTTAGCAGGTGCTTAGCTTAGACTACCCAAGCTAATGTATAGCCTATTTGCTTATTAAATTCTAGACTTTTTTTTAACTTTCTTTTGGCCAATAAGTAATTGTTTTCTGTTCATAAACTGCATATATCATGCTTGCAGAGTCTCTTTGCATAGAGCCGCATTGAAAAGAGAGACAGCAAAGGTGTTCACAAGCTGTCACAGGAGGACTAAACTCGAGGCAGATATCTGACCTTCTGTGCCATGAGCTTTGTGAAGGGTTGTGGCTAATTTGCCTGTTCTATTAAAAGGAGTGAAGGGAGAACTTGGAGAAAAAACAAACAAACAAACAAAAAAAACCAACAAAAGAGCAAAGACAGAAAATAGGTCTGAAAGTACAAACAGAATTCTGGAGAGAGCCAGAACTGCAACTTTGTGCAAAGAGAAGGGATTAAAAAAAAAGTACACATTCTGCTAAGATGGAAGGAAAGAAGAGGTGCAATGCTGAACAGGGTGCCTCTAGAGGATAGAACCTAAGTTGGATCTCTGTGATGAAGTGAGTTCAGGTAAAATACGACGAATAGCAAGAAAACCTAGTACCTTAGAAATTCGAACCCAGTACTTAGGCTGACAGCTGCAAGAGAATGGATTAACTCCAAAGCTATTGATGAAAGCTAGACCATGCTCTGAATCAGGTCATTCAATATGCCAGAAGACAATTCAGTCCATGAAAAAAATGATGCAGCATCAGTAAGGTATAGTGTGCAGAACACAGGAGAAGACATCAACCCTTGTGACAGGGTTTGATATAGCTGACACAATCCAGATTGTTCCAAGTCATATCTATCAGATTACCACAGCAACGCATTCCTTTCCTCCATAAAAAGAGTCAGTGAAGGTAACACTTCCAGAGTAAGCATAAAAGTGATGACAATAGGAATGAATGATACAAGGAAATCAATCTCTCCTGAGATCACTTGAGAGTTGTAGCTCTTCAATAGTAATATTGCAGTACAGTCGATGTTAGGAAACCTCAAGAATGACTGTGAAAGCCTACAAAGTTATTGCAAGGGTATTTACATATCCATCAAATTGAGAAACAGCCCAGTGTTAGACAACAAATGATGACTAATGTAAACTGTACACTGCCTGCTTACAGGATCTTGTACGTGGCTAAATGTCAAAAACACAGAGCCCCACAGGAGGGGTGATACCAACCACTGGCTCCTAGCCTGATCACACAGAGTTTCCAGATAGGATGCATGAGGCATAGAAGACTGGAGCATCTGCAGTAAGCTACAAGTAAACCAGATCATAATTGAAATGAAGCCTTGATGATCCTTTCTAGGAACCATTAGCTAAAATCTTTAACAGGACTTTCAGTTCATGTCTTTGATTTTTTGTGTTCATGGGCCTGCAGCTCAAACACAATTACTTGTCTACAGACTTCCAAGAATGGCAAAAAAGAAATGCAGTAAATAGGTGAAGATTTCCAATTACTGAACACCTTCCACAACTGCTCTACTTTGTACTATTTACATTCTACAAGAAAGTCTGTTTCCGACAAGGCTGTTTTTCTGAACAGCCCATTTTATTCCAAGTCTTTGTATATAAGAGGTTTTAAATAATTGTGCTTTAGATAGCCACAGGGAACAAGCACACAGAGCTTTCAGCTGAATTTCAGTGAAAGTACTATATCATTTTCAGAGTCAGTATCTTCTTATTATAAAGAGTCTGACAAAAAATTTTATTCTTTCTGTTGGTTAAATCAAAAGCAGATAAATTTGAAGTATGCTCTACAAAATTTTAATCTGGTGTAAATGTCATTTAATGAAGAGGTTTGAATTTTAACAAAGAGCAACATAAAACATCTTGCAAACAAACAATACAAAATACTGCAGGTTCTTTAAAACCATTGGATACTACTTATTAAAAATAAAGGTTTTTGCATTGGGCTATTCAATTATTTGAGGGCAGTCAAACAAAACCTTAAATAAGAGATCATCAAAGCAATTTTGGAACCGTTATTTTGAGACAATTAAATTTGGAGGGGTTTTGTGAAGTGCGCTTGTTTTATGAAGATTCTGAAACAATACCTTTTTCCCAAAATTAATTTTTTTCTGATAAGAATATTTTTATATCTCAGGTTATGCTGCACACAATTATTCTGGTATGATTTGAATGTAACTATAAACAACAGTAATAATATTGCTATACATTGTACCTACTAACAACAGTGTCAGCATGCCCTACAGGATGACTATATAATTGGTAATACAGATTTTTAAAAGGCACACATTTTCAAAAATTTGTGTTTAAACATTTTTTTCCTAAAATGTTTTCAGAAATCATATTTTGTTGATTGCTTCATGAGAAGTCTAAAATACTTTGGTTTTCCCTCTAGACAGGGACAGACAGTAACAGCAGCTTCCTGAGAAGTAGGCATTCTGTCATTCACTGAGCTCTGGCTGCAAATGACACCAGAATTACTCTGGGCCCCCTCAGTAACCAGCATACAAAACGAGCTTCAGAGTCAGTGTTAGACCATAAATATCATCTTTGAACACCATAATGAAAAATATCTTATTTGAATATCATCTTCGCTGCAAAAGGAGGATAAAGGACCCATAAGCAGGTGGTATGTAAAAAATTTGAAAGTAAAATTAGAATAATCAAAGTACTGACAGCTTTCTTTCTCAGCAGTTAAGTGCTGTGTCTAGTGAGGAAAGGTTCCACTGTCTGGCTCTTTTGTAGTTTAGGAATTTTTATTACATTATCATAAATACTATCTATTTCATGAACTCAACTCTTCATCTCTTTTCTTGAGCAGTGACTGGGAAATCAGGCACTTCTAACATCCATGTTGAAACATAGATAGTGTAGGATAGCTTGCTTTTCATCTACCTGAATAGCATTAGATTCTGTCTCCCCATATTTAAAGGTTATCACAGTCCCTTGATGAGTTGTTTGAACCAGAGGCTAAGTACATGCTTTTTGAGTGCAAATAGAATTAAGATGTACTACCTGACACAGTGAGCCTTACTGTACTGCTGAAGATACCACTAGAGGAAAAGTTTTCTAACTAGAGTTTTCTAACTAGTTAGAAAACAAGAATTTGTTCTGTTCCGAAATAAAAAATAAAACCATTCAAAATTTGAGGAAGAAAATACATCATAATAGCCAACAATGCATTGCTTAGAGATTCAAGATCACATTCCTGTTTTGCTTGATACACAGTACAAGTCCTGTGTGATTTAGAGTCAAGGAAACTATTGTTCTGAACATCTCTTGTCCGTGCTCCATCATGATTCACAAATTGAAATACGTGACTATTCTTCAGCAGTTCTACTTTGTACAATTAAAAATCCCCATATATTCTCTTCAGTTTTACTGCATCCCAGTGACAACTCTTGTTTTCTTTTCATATCAGAACAAAAATTCTGTTTGCTCAACTTTTGTTAATCAGATTTTAACACCTAGTACTTGTCAGAATATCCCAAATAATATATAGCAAACAGTAAGATAAAAAAAAAAAGTCAATCTAGCCATTATACCCCTACAGCAATACTGAGGGTTTCACTAATCCCTTTCTATTAACATTTTTTCTGCATTTACATAAAAATTAGGTTTTCCCTTCTGTTTCCCGATAAATGATAAATGAAATTTTTGATGTGCCAATATGTAAGTACCTAATGATATCATTCCAAGAGGATCTGATTAGAATAATAGTAATAGTTATGCCAGATGTTACAATGCATCAAAGCATTCCCATGTTACAAAACCCGTATATATTATTATGTAAGGTTCTACCATCTTTGCCTACAGCAACAACAGCTCTCTACTGATGGCAAATGTGTACAGCTGGAGGAAAGCTGAAGCAACAATTTAGTTCAGGAAGCAGACAGCACACGCATGTTTACCCATACAATGAGCTATCTCTTTAGAAAAGCTTGAATTTTTGCTCTTTCAGAAGTGTTCTAGTTCCTAAAATATGGACTCTGACCAAACTGACTACAGCCACCTGCAATCTTGTGTTTGTCTTTCACACCAAGAAGCACAAGTTGTCCTCTCTTATTTTTGTTGTTTGTTTTGTTACAGTTGCATCTTTGTAACTGCAAAATGTATTACCAGTTGTTTTAAAGCCAGTGCCTGAAGATTCATAAAAAGACACATGCTGTATTCCTCACCCCACTGACTGACAGTTATGGCTACTTTTGAGATTTTAACATATGCTATATACAAATATTTCAACCCAACCCTGTAAAGTCCTAAAAGCATATAGTCTTTAACCAATTTTGGCACTCAGATAACATGATCAATTTTAGAGTTTAAAGAAGGAAAGTCTTTTCATATAGGCTATGGACATTTCAGAAATTTAGAAAAAAAGGTCAGAAATTCAGGAATAAAATTTGAATGTTGGGTTGTCTTTGCAATAACTGTGTGAATGTGGGGTAGGATTCAGAGGTCCTAAAGTAGCAACACAGTAGAATTGAAACATGATGAAAAGAACTATTGCTTATTGCTTTCCTAAGCCCTAAATGTGCACCTTCATCCACAGCACAACCTTGGGTAGATCATAGTTTAAAAATCTCTGGTTAGAACCTTAAAATCAAGGCCTGCCTTATTCAGTGTTTATACAATATTTATGATAAAGAACCCTGAGTTGGTCAAAGCCAGTGGAAGCTATTGCCAAGAGTGGACAACTAAGTGGTAACCAGATCTTGAAAAGGAAAAAACCCTAGAGACCTCCAAGGAACCTGCACTTGTACTGGAGTAGTCCCAGTTACGGATCAGGACCCTGTTGTGCAGAGTAAAACTGTTACTACTATATTACTAATTATTATTCTTATGACTTAAAAATATAATTGAATACATATATGCATTACATGTGTGTACATGTATGTATGTATGTGTGCAGTATGAATATAGTTCATATTACTTGCTATGCTTCCCTACTCTGCAATAAATGAGTTAAATCTGCAAAACTTCCTTTGAGAAAGGACCATACAAAGGTTAGTATGCAGAACGTGAGTATAAGTCTTAAATATTTCATGAAGTTAAAAAAAGAAAAAAATCTATTCTTATAGTGACTTTACAGAGCTTTAATGATAACTTCCCTCCAGGCAGTAATTCCCTAGAGACAGTTCTTTTCAGCCTTACAGCTGTGGACCTAATCTCCTTGATAAGAGTAATTTCTGAAGGGCAACATATCAAATGTTGCTGGAAATTCAGAGAGATTGGGGTCATGGTACTATTTTAGATTAGGAAAAAAGAAGTCCTTCATCTTTTCAATAAAACCTTTCTGCATGTTTGCTGCTCCCGCTTGAAGCAAATGTTGCCTCATTGCAGACACCTTATCATTGTAACTACTCTTTTCTTTGAAGATGTCTTTTAAGCCCCTGCTCAACTAAGCCAAGAGATTGCTATGTCAGCGATTCAAGTTGGTAGTCATTAGAGAGCTGGCCCCACATGTGGAAGGTGTTCGACACCTTCTAGGACATAGTCAATATTCCAGTCTCTTTCTTTGACATTGAGCACATTCCCCTTGGGACTACTGCAGCCCTTGCACAGAGAATGGATCAGATATTTTTTTGCTTTGACAATTTGCAAGCATTGTCAAGAAGCTTTATGGCTTTTGTCTTGTGACAAATCACAAAATTACAATGAATTCCTTCAGTGCAGTGATTCCCTGGAGGCAGCTCACAAAGTACTGTATTGTTCAAGAAGGCTTTAGCTTTCTTCTTACTGTACGAAAAAAACCTACTGCAGTTAAAATACACGATAGCACAACTGGAAATAATAAAATGAAATCACACTCCCAGATGAAACCTCTTGTGAACAAACGTTGTTGAGACTTAGCAAGATTCAATAAAAATAAGTTCTACATAAATGAGAGCTAATTCTCTGTTAAAGTAAGTAGGCTTCTATAGGATAAATCTGTCATACTTGCCTAATAAGAAATTCCTAAACAGAGAGGAAAGCACATGAGGAGCCCCTAAAGAGGGAATTAGTTCCTTTCTCCTAAGGCTCTCTCACCAAAATCAGAGTTTCTTTGTGGTTTGGGGCAGTGGACAGTGTTTCTGTACAACAGGCTATTAATAGGTTGGGATACAATGAATGAACCTCTGTCCTAGATGAAAAAATCCGAACAACCTTGTTAAAATATGACTGTGTTTAAGCTATCGTATGCTGGGCCTCTGAGCAACACAGTCACATTACCTAGCCTACACAGCTAGGTCAGGATCCAACCAGATCAAGGCAGTTTAAACATTTCATATGTTGAATAAAAGAAAGTTAGAAATGCTGGAATATACACTAAATTTTACAAATGACATTAACAATTGAATCTTTTCGACAGAACAGAACCGCAAGTCTTTTTAAAATACCGCTACAATGATGTATTATTTGATAGCCCAAATGGAGCACTACAGTTAACCAGTGTTACTGTTGAGGTCATAGGCTCACATATATAGGAACAGCAAATTCACTCTAAAAGGATTAAAGCTTTTAACACCTTCATAAGAGCATAAATGAGTAGACCAGTTATGTTGATCAATATGGCCAAGGCTGAGATGTTGTTTCAGGGAGTCCTTGTATCTTTTCTTCGGGGCTCCTCTCTTGCGGCAGCCAGTGGCAAGTTCACCATAAAGTAGGACCTTAGGGAGGCGGTGGTCCTTCATCCTGGAGACGTGCCCTGCCCATCACAGCTGTGTTCTCATCAACATGGTCTCTATACTTGTGACTGCTGCTTGCTCAAGAACAGATGCATTGGTCACATAATCTGACCACTGGATGTTTAGGATTGTACGGAGGCAGCGACTGAAGGCCCACACCAAGACCTTAAACCATCTTGTCCGGGCGCTGCTTTGTGCTGATGACGCCATAGATCATATACTAACAGTCAAATTCCCCCTGCCAGGCATAATTGTTTAAATGAAAGCTGCTCCCATTACCTAATTTCAGACTGAGGTCATTATTGCTTCTTCTTTAAAAGTATCTAATGGATTGTAGCCAAAATCTATTTGATGAGCAAATGTTTATAAATCTCCACTGCATTATCAGAATTGAATTGTCGGGCTTGCTAAGGACACAAGTACGGTTTTTTTCACTTCAGTTTGTGACAAATTTTTAAAAATGTATCAAAGTACCCAGTAAGACCTGTTGAAAGCAAAAGAAATGTATAACAGTCACACTTCATGATTTACACACCCTATTCAGCATAGGTATGGTGAAGGTCCCAGAACACTGTGTGCATTTCTCAAGGCCAAAACAAGAACTAACCATAACAAGGTGAGCAAATAATTTTTTCCTATGTGGTCATGTAAGCATTCCTGAAGGTCAGGTGATGGAAACATTATTAACATGAATATGAAATATAAAATATTTCTCATTGCAATAAGTGTTTTGCCTGCTCATATTGCTGACCACTACAACTCTGCATTCTACTTTGATTCCAGATTTAGCAACCTGGGTTTTATCTAGATTTTTTTTTTTAACTTTTAATTATACAGCATATTTTCACAGAAGGCCTTGGAGGTGTTATTTCTCTAGCAGAAGTATTACTTGAAACTGAATCTACAATGTTCACTGACATTCTGACTACTGTCCATTATTAATATTGTGTCATTTTTTAATATGATAGCATATGGTAATAGAAGCTTAAGAATTCTTATTCTTTTTATACATCAGTATTAGAGTTTTAGAAGTTTATAGTATTAACCCAAATGTTCTACTGAAATGAATGGCAAAGTGCCCACTGGCTTCAGTTGGAGTAAAGATATGCCACCAATGAGGGCTTTCATAAATTCTTCCTTCGAGCATAAGACACAGTGCACACCTGTTGAGTAAGTGCCACTCGGAGCCTTTTCCTACCTTATTGTATATTCAAGAACGATAAGAAATGGTAATGCTATGTGAATTTGAAGCCATAAATCCTCCAAGCGACAAGTTAGATTTATAAACTAAAGACTTATTCTGCTAATGCTTAGAAGCCTAACTATCTTTACACACATAGGCAAAGCCTATTACTGAGGGTATTTGTAGGATTGCTTTTAACTTCAGGGTTTGGGTTTTTCTTGAGGGGTTTTTTGTTTGCTTATTTTACAGGCCAGCAGACATATATACCATTCATAGATCCATGAAAAATGGAATTTTTATCCATTCCATGGCTTTGTCCTATTGTATCAGACTGCTACAATTATTCTTTGAAACTGGCAGGACTCAAAAGTGTACCTAGAAGGGAATGAAAAAGAAATAAATTCTGAAAGGCTCATATTGTGCTAAATGGCACAATATAAAACTCTCTACATGGGCAACCAACTGTGCTATGTTTGTCCATTAGATGCAAATGTCATTAGCTGATGTGATCAATACCTACTTGGCTATTATACATTATTTATTTTAACATCTTTTTCTCTCAAGTTTTGGTTTTTTGCTTTTGTGTTTTGTGAAGTTTTTGCAAGGCTTGAGTGGGATTTTTTATGTCAAATGTGTGATAGTAAAAAAATAAAAAAATTATTTTTACTTTTTTTTTTTTTACTTCTTTTGCTAAATGATAGGCAATAATACATTTGGGGTTTACTATCTAAAAATTAGTCCACAAAGGTACTAATTGCTCCTCCCAAACATATTTCTGGAAGGGCCATTAGCCTAGCACATTTTCTCTTGAAGAGTTTAACACACAGCTTACTTTCACCCTCATACTCAGCAGTCATGTTACAATACCTTTGCAATGTCATTTGGTGAGTAATCCTGCTGAAACTGAGAAATATAGGACTAGTAAAGCAAATACTTCATATGATGGTTCATCTTAGTTTTTGTAAATGTAAACTGAGATTTCCTCTGAGAAACAAGAAGTTTTAGTAATTTTATGTATTACATACAAAAGTGTAAAACTATATCATTATCAATTTTGAGAATAAAGCTAAAAGATTTTGATATGTAGGAAGACTAACCAAATTAACCAAAATCCTTCTGAAGATGCCTAAGCTTTCAGATAACAATATTGTTGAAGAAGAATTGGTTTCAAGGTGTTGCATGAGAAAATATATGTTCTTGTTTTCCAAATTTTTTAATGCATTTACAGATTTCTTATCAAATAATTCATTAGAGAAATCTATACACATATATAAAACACATTAATCAGTTTTGTTCTAATAACTGAACTTCCAAAACTCTATCACACTCTATCTTTTTCAGTGAGGCTTCTTGGGAAAACAGAACTTTTCCCTAGGCTGTGAAAAACAAATTTCCTAGGCTTAGAAACAGTATCTCATGCAGTATGGCATACTAATAAACACAAGACATACAGCATTGAAAAACTTAAGATTTTAGCTATCTTTAAGGTATTATCAGTGCAATAAAAGATAACATGGTTCAAGAAATACTAACTACTAACCAGATGTATAGTAATGCTTCCTCAAATTCTCTATGCAAATTCCCTATTATTTATAGTTTTCTTTCATTCTATACAGCTTAGTGATTTAAAAGCTGCATGACAGTATTTATTTAGAAGGGGGGAAAACACTTTTAAGTCATCCTAATGAGGAACAGAATAGTTTTAGTATTCTTGGTCTCCGCAAAATTCATCTTCTGCTTGTGGCTTTATGTAAACAATGTGAGTGGCCAGCAATGATGACTGTGGGTATAGTGAGCATCTATGAAACTGAGTTTTCAAACATCCCCAGAAGAATCTAAATCCATAAAAGAACCTATTTTTTGCTGCGTTTGATTGTTTTACACACTCTATTTCATCCCTCTCCAATGTATGCCCAAGGTATGATGATTCCAGCCTTCAGAAAAAGAATTTATTTGGGATGGCTATCAGCAATTTCTATAAAGAGAGCAAAGAAAATAAATACTCCATATACCTTCAGGCCAACATTTTCAAAAGACTTGTTTCCATTCTATGAATGTAACACCGTCTGTTTTCTGTGCCTGTGCTATCTAGGCAAAGAAAATTTTAAGACTGAAGTTGTACCAAACTCTACTATAAGTGAACTCATAGATGTTGTAGAAGTTTTTGCAGCAAGGTTTGTGATCTTGGAAATTATAATACTATTCTCTCCTCAACAGCGTTAAAACCCTTAAAGAGTTTAAGATACAAGAAAATACAACTCCTGTGTTCCTTTTTAAGTGCTGTCAAAGTCCAGCTAAAGCAATTAACTGATTTTTTAAAAGAATATGAAGGCCAAAATATTACTCGACTTTCTGGTTTATCTTTCAAAGAATAATGCTAAGAGCTTCCAGCAAAATCAAAAATTTCCTGCATAATTTGGTGAATCTGTGTGAGGTATTACAAACAGAAGTCCGAAGAAAATTAAGGACTGGTTCATGCAAACAAATCTGCACAAAGTTTGCTACTCTAGACAAAAAAAATCATCGCTTGCAAGATTTATGCAGTGCATACAGTTCAGAAATAAATTACAAAAGCAGCAAATCCAACAAAAATAATGCAGGAGAATTTGTGGTTGCAGTTACGTTCTAAAAACAACCTATAGAAACAGTCACTTGACCAAAAAAAAAACTGTGATTATTACAAAACTGAATCTCTATTATTACCTCATTTAGTAGGATAATTTTGGCTATCTAAAATAAGTAGTTACAGCATTGCTGTCATATCTCAGAAACTGTGAGAAATATACAGGGTCAAAGCCCTATGGCAGCTAAGCCCAATCTACATTTCATTCACACTGTAAGCACATCACTTGGGAGTTTGATAACCCTATCCTCTCAGCCTCATACTAGGATCCAGCCTCTTCTGCTCCCAGGTCCCAGTGGAGGTCAGCAGCTAGGCCAATATTCATCTGAGAGTTTAGACATCTCAATGACCTATTGTCTTGTAAAAAGGGGCAAAAAAGATTAATTTTCTGTTCAGCCTGTATTAATTCATTTTTTTGTCTCTCAGTGTGTCCCCCCAGGAGATCAAAGCCTTTTAATGTCCAAACCAGTCTATTAGTGTCTCATTAAGAGGAGACCCTTCACTTAACAGCATCACTGAGACAGACAGGACATTTGATACCGTTATACAGGCACTGCACTTATTAGCAATAGGAAAACCCCTCAACAAGTTTCTCCTACGAGTTATTTCACCATCAATGAAACTTTCAGCACCTAAAAAATGGACTCACTCTAACAGTTCATGAAATAAGTCATTTATTAATACAAATTTGTGACAGTTTATGGGGTCCGTTGTGTCTGGAATAGGGTCTAACTGCACAAATTACACTTAAATTATGCAGTAATAATAATAAAGCAAGACTTAAGCATGCACTCTAAAGCAAAGCACTAAAAACACTATGAAGAAACATAAGAAAAAGACTTTAAAGTAAAGCAATGTACTAAGAATATTATGAAGCAAAAGTGAGCTCTAGTTATTTCTCATCTCATGGTTGGGCTTCGCGAATGAAGATTTGGGAAAGGCTCTATCCACATTTGTTACAAGCACTTTGGTGGCTAAAAAGGCCAATACAAGATAGACATGTCTGATTGCAAAAAGCACAGCAGAAAAACTCCTTAGGTGGTATATTCTGCAAGGCACGATTCTTTCTGCGTTCTTTTCTCCTCGAGAGTGATCCTGCGTGCGTTCTCAAAGGAAGCAGCAGTGTTATAGATGGTGTGTCTCCAGGCCTCCCGATTTGAGGCCAGAGTAGACCAGTTATGTTGATCAATATGGCCAAGGCTGAGACGTTGTTTCAGGGAGTCCTTGTATCTTTTCTTCGGGGCTCCTCTCTTGCGGCAGCCAGTGGCAAGTTCACCATAAAGCAGGATCTTAGGGAGGCAGTGGTCCTTCATCCTGGAGACATGTCCTGCCCATCACAGCTGTGTTCTCATCAACATGGCCTCTATACTTGTGACTGCTGCTTGCTCAAGAACAGATGTATTGGTCGCATAATCTGACCGGTGAATGTTTAGGATTGTACGGAGACAGCATTTATGGAAGCATTCTAGGAGTCGCAGGTGGTGGCAGTAGATGACCCATGATTCGGATCCATATAAAAGAGTAGACAGCACACTGGTTTTGTAAACACTGATCTTGGCGCTTTTCTTCAAGTGTTTATTATGCCATACTCTTTTATGGAGTTTTCCAAAGGCACTATATGCCTTTGCCAACCTGTTGTCTATCTCTCTGTCAATCTTACCATCCAAGGAGATGAGGCTGCCTAGGTAATTAAACTGCTGGACTGATTTGAGCTCTGATTGGCCAGTGGTGATATGGGGATGACAGAAGACTTCCTGAGGTGCAGGTTGATAGAGAATTTTGAAGCCTGGAAAGGAGTATTAGGCAAGCATGGTGTTGGAAACTGCAACAATAATGGTTGCCTTCTGCTAGAATTCTATGCAGAGCAACAGCTCACCATCACTAGTACTATCTTTCAACAGAAAAATAATCTGAAGACAACCTGGATGCACCCCAGATCTAAGCATTGGCACTTCATTGATTACGTCTTGGTGCGACGGAGAGATGTTCGCAATGTCCACCATACCCGTGTGATGCCCAGCGCAGAATGCCAAACAGACCATTGACTTGTGTGCTGTAAACTTAACTTCAATCTTAAATTGAAACCTAAAAGGGGCAGTATCGCAAGGAAGAGACTCCAAGTTAACAATCTCCAATCAGCCACAGTGAGAGACAGATTCCAGGCAAATCTTCAAACTAGGCTCGAAAATCATTCTATAGATCCTATAGATCCCTCTCCTGAAACTAGTCATTTAAAAGCAAGTAATTAGCATGCATATGATACGTCTCACCTTCCAGGCTTCCCCAGAAGTGGAAGGAGAAAAGGCAACCCGTCGTCTTCCTCAGCAGAGTTGATGGAACTTCTCCCCAGCTTTTGCTTATGTCCAATCTCTTTCTATATCTTTTGCTTAGGCAGTTTGAGTGGCTGTAGTCAATAAACTAATTTTGGGTGATAGATGAAATGGGCCCAAGGGTCATTTTTCTGTGTTCCCGACTGGCGGGATGCTTTCAAAAAAAGGCCATGTTATCTCCATATCACTCCTTTCTTCTGTTTAATCCTCTTATCAGTTTCTGCAAATGTCTTCCCAGGTGTTGGACTTTTCCCAGGAAATCATCAGCAGTTTTTTCTCCTTTTGTGTAGCCTTTCTATCACCTTACACCTATTGATAATATAGTGTCTGCCTTGCCTCAAAAGACTTTCCCCATCACATCTTCAAGTGGGGTTTTTCAGCTGTGTAACTCAACATGGCAACTGCTCTGTGATCCCTTCTGGAAGACACCTTACCCCTGCCACTGTTGAATCATGGTCTTTGCATTAATCTCTGCTCGCAGAGTATGGACAAAGATTTCTTAAGAAAAGGCCAATCAAAATTTGTGTCCCATTCCTACACAGAAGGGAGCACCCAAGCCTCTTTGGTGCCCATGATAAATAAATAATGGCAAAAGACAAAAGGGTTTGAAAAAAAAAGGCTCACAAAGTTTATTAGCAAACTACACTCTTGGCACAGAAAAAAAGGAAAAAACAAACCACATCCAATGCTTTTGGGGGGTTTTGCTTTTCACTTTTTTTTAATCATTACAGAAATGTAGAAAGACAGAATTACTCAAGTTGGAAGGGACTTCTGGAGGTCACCTAGCTCAATTCCAAGATCAAAGCAGGTCATCTAGAGCAAGTTGCTCTCCAAAAACATTAGCTCCAGAGCCTCTCTGGACAACCCTTAACTACCCTTACAGTAAAAAAAAGGTTGTTTTTTGGGTTGAGGGGAATATGTTCTATTTTCTCCCCTTTACCTCTTGTCCTTTAACTGGATACCACTGAGGAGACTCTGGCTCTGATTACTTTACTTTTCCCCATCAGGTATTTACATAAATTTATAAGATCCCCTCTGAGTTGTCAAGACCAAACAATCCCAGCTCTCTCACAGAATCGTAGAATATGTCAAACTGAAATGGACCCACAAGGATCATCAGCTTCTGCTCCTGGCCCTGCACAGGACCATCCCCAAGAGTCACACTATGTGCCTGAGTGTATCATGCAAACAGTTCTTTAACTCTGTCAGGATTGGTACTGTGACCACTTCTCTAGGGAGCCTGTTCCAGTGCCTGATCACCCTCTGGGTGAGGAATCTTTTTCTAATATCCAATCTAAACCTCCACTGACACAACTTCAGGCCATTCCCTTGGGTTCTGTCACTGGTCACCACAGACAAGAGATCAATGTCTACCCTCCTCTTCCTCTCATGAGGAATTTGTAGACTGCAATGAGGTCACCCCTCAGTCTCCTCCAGGCTGAACAGACCAAGAGACCTCAGCCACTCCTCATATGGCTTCTCCTCAAGGCCTTCACCATCTTCATTTCCCTTTTGTATGCTCTCTAAGAGCTTAGTATCCATTTTATATTACAGAGCCCAAAGCTGCACACAACATTCAAGGTGAGTTCACCAGTGCAGAGCAGAGCAGGAAAATACCCTCCCTCAACCACTGGCAATGCTTTGCCTGATGCCCCCCAGGACACGGTTGGCCCTCCTGGCTTCCAGGGTGCACTGCTGACTAATATTCAACTTGCCATCAACCTCCCCCTCAAATATCAGATGCTCCAATCTCTTAGTCATCACACCAGAAATAATCAAAACAGAAGCAGCTGACTTAAGTTTCTGAATTGAGAGTAACAGAGAAATGAGAGCAGGGATCCCTACATTGCCACCCACACCACATAGCACAACCATTTTGTTTTGTTCCTCAGTGTCAGCTTTGAAGAAAACAAACAGAGAGAGCAGCCACAGGATTAGTAGTTTTTTGAGTGGCCTTAATATGAATGAACCAGTCTGACAAATTTAGAAACTTCACAGCTAGCAGTGTTCCTGCCCTGAACTAAAATACATCTTAGAGGAATTCATTAAGTGAGAGTCAATTGGAGCTGGAAATCAACAATGCAAGAATAAACGTCAGCTAAGAGTCAGTGGGGACAGAAGTATCTTGTGTTTGATGTGAGAGAGGCACAGCCAGAGAATGGTTCTGACAATCAGAGAATGGTTGTGAATGAATGATCTGTGCAATAACTTTCTGAGTAGATGGTAGAGGACTAAATCATATTTGTCAAACCTCTGAAGAGACACTGCAATACTCAGAACATAAATATTTTGTACGAGGATTTTAGGATGGACAGAATAAAATTTTAAATATCTCTGTTGAAATATCTCAGAGGTAAAAGGATTACATCTCAAGTGGGCAAAGGGACCAAGAAAGAAAACACTCTCAAATAATGCATATTCATGACAAGTAGAGTATTATTATTAATAGTGAGTGAGAAAGAAGGAAATAGAGAGGGTTTAAGGAAGACATTTCAGAGCTCTGGTTTAGAATATTCTGTGTTTATGGCTAGGCATCTACAACAGATCTCTGTCTGACAATCAGCTCAGTTTTCTATTTAATTTGGATTACATTGAATGAGTCTGGAGTAGAGTGGTAGATCTGTTCGAGTAATCAATGTAGAGACTGGCACTAAAAATTTCAAAGCATTTCACAGATAATGGAAGCTATACCCTACAATCCTTGTGTAACCATTGGTAGGAGTTTTATCCTGTTAAAGATTTCAGGGATTATATATTTGTTTCATGTAAGTCTCCATAAAAACAGAGAAGTGTCTACCATTGACGAGTAGCTAAATAAAGAAATCAAAATACGTATGTAAACAGTAAATTATGTTTCAAGGAAAGACCTAAAATAAGGCTCGTATGTATGTATCTTCTCTGGACACATAATATAACCTGCATTGACACTCCACACAAGGCAATCTAGGAGGATTCTTCCTGTTCAAGTGTTGCTAAGCAACATCACTACCCAGCAGCAGGGATGCAGTATGAATCACTGCCTGGCTTCATAATCATTTATCATCTACTTCATAAATGATTTTCTGAAAAATAAACCAGAATATTTCAATACCACTAAATATTTTTTGCAGATTTTTGGGGTTGCTACTTGGTTTTGTGGTTTTGCTTTAGAAAGAAACTATCAAATATAATTTGGATGCTCTGTCTGCCAAAGAGCCTCCCTCTTATACAGTTTGGTTTTAGAACTGCTACTGTTAATCATTTCATAGTAAAGACTTTCAGTATCTTCCATTAAAATTATACATTATACAATTAATTCTCCATTCTATTAAACAAATCCTCTTTGCCTATTTTGTAAGAGAAATGCTGGATAGTAAGTAAATATTTTCAAATTAACTGACCCTTTTCAGTAACACAGTACTTTGTACGTTTTAGGTGATATCACGCAGAAGTTGTGAGGACTATAAGACACATCAGCACATGAAGAATCTGTTAGTCACAAACAAACTACCTTGCTAAGCTTTGTAACCTATTGCATCCTAATTACTTTCCCAAGCGTGAAAGTATCTTTGCTTTGCTGAAGTGCATAACTTTTAAGCAAATTAAAATTCCTAAAATAATTTGCTTAAGGAAAATCAGAGATGCAGCTTGGAGTAATTTTACTAGATTGGTGCAGAAAGGAACAGAAGGAGCTGGACTTCAGTGTCTCAGTTCCAGGAAGTTGTGTATGCAAAGAGGTGCACACATTTCATGTTGCACAGGCTGTGAATCTGACCACTCTATACGTACATGGCAAACTGACAAGCAATGTACTCAGAATAGACCTTCAGTGCTTACTGAACACAAAGAACTTTCTGTGAGGGCAGGTCATCATCAGTCAGTCCATTTCATAAGCTCATTCTGTTCCAGATGTACAGCATGTACTCTATTTGATCTGCAGGTGAGCAGCAGCTGCCAGATGTATTCCTGGCGTCAGGAACACTGAAAAGAACTATTGTCCTTGTTCTGATCTCATGGCTTATGTCTACTTGCTGTGCTTGTGCTGCAGTTTTACATGCAATAGGTTCCTACAGGGTCAGAAGTCACTTGCTTGTCTTTTTCCTGGAGACCATTTGGCTGTATAAGTAGTGCTTCAAATTATATTTATACGTGCATATACATATATATAATTATTAACAATCAGCTCTTTCCCTGAGATAATTTTTTTTACATTGAAGTAAATGTTTTTGTTTCTTGCTTTTGAATACTTACAGCCATCATCCATAAAGAAGATAGTATATATTGAAACCAAAACTACTGTATTTTTATCTGAGAGTGAAAACGATTCTTGCTATGTAGCACCATTATGTAGGTGATATCATCCTATCAAAACCTATCATCCTATCATCCCCTTTTGCTTGGGCCCCTCTGTTGGACTCCAAAGGTGGTCTTTCTGTAGATAAACCTTGCTTTTCATGATCCCATATACAAGGATGTGTCATGTTTTTCACCCCTCAGTTTCATCCATATGTGTCCACTCTACAAGCCATATTTATCTCTTGTTTATCTTTGTCTCATCTGAATTTTAACAGAATCAAATTCAGGTATGTCAGTTATCTCAACGTTTTGTGCCAATCAGTGTCTTGGAATTTCAGAACAATCAAGTTTCAAGAAATAGGTAGAGCAGGGTTTGCCCCACCACTGTCCAAGATCTTCCAGATGCAGCAGTTCTAAGCTCTGTTTATCTGTTGTTCCGAGCAGTAGTCAGTGCTACCCAGAACACTGTATCTCTTCTGCAGCTCTGAGGTATGAAAATGCCCCTCTTTCCCCTAGCATCAGTGTCCTAGACAACAATATTATACCAATTATACCAATAAACATACCCCACAAGAACAACTTCGGCTTGAGGGCTACTATGCTGTCTCACAGCTGAACAGAACTTAGCTACCCTGCCAAGCCAGACTCTCAAACATTTTGTAGGGGGTTTAAATCTAATGTGTAAAAGCACAGTACTGAAGGGGGGAAGGGAGAGAAAGAAACACACATTTAGCCAACCAAGAAAACACAGAGGAAAATACACTACTTCTGTGGATCTACAGAACACATTGCAAATTACACTGAATGTCCAACAAAAGAAACAAAAGAGTAGAACAAGTGACTATTTCACTATCATATGCCTTAATGCTATACTACACTATAAAATATGTGAAATAACTGAAACAGATGTTGCAGATTTGTGTGTGGATGAAAGCAATATACTGGTAGCATTTCTGTACTAACACAGAAATTGTCCCAGGCTACTTCAGCAGTCAACCTTACTGCCAAATGGCTGCTTTAGCAGCTTGCCACTTACTGATCCCAGACTGTCTTGTTCCCAAGAAACCAGATTCTCATTCTTGGTTACTTACATGTAGCTGCAACCTTTGTTTCATGCTGCGAGGATTTCAGGTTTGAGGAATTCTGTACTCGGCATACCAGCACTTATTTTCTATGCAGAGATTGCTTTACTATGTGATGGCTTAAGCCTCTAATGGCTTTTTATTTTTCTAATATTTGTAAGCCTTGTAAGTTTTATAGGTAGATCTTAAAAGCAACAGCCCTCACTCCCTTGCATCCCTTTCCCTGTAGCACCCTTGTTTACACATTCCTTAACCCTCTTAACCCATTCTATGCTCCCTATATCACTCCTACCCCCGAATCCAGTAGAAATGTTTAGTCTTTTGTCAAGGCAAGGCCTAGATTGTTGGCAGAACAGCGTATCTTGGCCTAAACCACGGAACACGTTCAAAAACTGGGTGACTATGTACCCTTTGTGCTCTGATGATGGTGAAGGTGATGAAGTAGGTGGTCCCAAAATACACCCCAGACCCATTTTCAGGGGGTGGACCCGGGGCAGTCCAGAGCAAAGGCCACAGGGTGGACACATTTGGGATTGGATGGATAGTATTATAAAATGTAACCTCTCAGGCACGGCCTGTGTGCGTCTTGTAACATCTTTTGCCTTGGCATAATAAACCCTTTCTTATCTCACCCCTAATTAACTGCTCCGAGAGACTTTTTTCAGCACCTAAATCCCACGGCAACAATGCTAAGCATTCAAAGTTAATAGATGCATTGGTTCCATGCTTGCAAATGCTATAGCAACACAGAGTTGACATCAAAGAAAAAATTTGCCATGCAAAAGAGTTTGTCCACAGAATTAAAATCTGACTTCAGACAACAGTGATTCAGTAGAAATTCTGTTAGCTCCAACTGTAAGGGAAAGATCATATCACATGCCAAATTTAACGCTATCATACGTGTTGAATAATACCAAGCTTCTTAGAGACAGACAAAAAAATCTTTTTCCCCAAGGGTGGACCCAAGAGAGTTGATGTTCAATTGCTGACAGAGATACTGCTTCAGAAACCATCAATAATAAGCCAGTTTCCCAAGGTGGAAGAGCCTTGTGCAATGTCTATTTCGAAAAAGCCCTGTTCCAGATAACAATTTGACACACATTAGTTCCAGGGTTCCTCCTCCCTCGCTGTGTTGTCCATCCCCTTCTCCCCTTTTACGTGTCTAGCAGCATGCTATCACACCTGGGAAACAACTTAGCTCTGCAAGCAGACTCACAAAGGAATCCCCAGCTGCCCTTGTTGTTGGGACATGCCTGGAAGGACCCCACTGTTTCTGCAAGTGTCAGGAATAAATATGACAGCCAAAACACTAAGTCTTGTGCAGATTGACATTTGGAGATTTCTAAAGAGGATTTATGAACACATGTTCCCATGTGTCCCCCCAGTTGCTTTCGTTAAGAGGACATGCAGGTGGTGGGTGTCAGAGCCCAGGCCAGCATGGTGTCTAGGCACATCTTCAGAGTTGGCAGAACGTATTCTTGAACATGGCTTAACGTGGAGAAGTTGTTACCTCTTGCTTCCCAAAGTTATATCAGGACTTTGCTCAGACTACAGCTGGATTTAGCGGTGTTTCATACAGGTACACAGAACACAGTCTGACAGAGCAAGGTACAAGGAAGCTTCACAGATTCCCTAGGTTACCAGCTATAAACATAGCCATGAGCTACATTCCCACCTGCTATCCATAAACATCCTGCCTCCATATTCATACAACTGATCAAGGTGTTCTTGATCACAAGTTAAACTTCCAGCTCTGCCTGCCATTTCCTAACAGCCTAGGTCTTAACACTTCAGTGGGCACTCTGTACATGTGGTGTGAAATGTGTGAAATGTTTCTCAGATTATGTTGTCCAGACTGAAGCTGCTCCCATCAGGATGATAGGATAAGTACAGTCACTTTCATATTTGCAGTCAACCTCATACTGGCCATTTTATGGCATGCAGAGCAAGTTCCTGTGGCGCTGGAATAGCTGGAACGTCACTGCCTGCTGGGCACAGAGGAAAACCTTTTTATCATTACATAAGATGGAGAACATAAGATTATGTCTGCTCACTCTCTCTAGCCCCCTCTCATTCTACTTGTGAAGGAAAGGTTGCTTCCCTGGGGCAAGGGGTTTTTTTGAGATGACAGGCACACTATTTTTTTTCTTTCAGCTTTGAGGACTAATTCAAGTAGCATCAATCAATTAGAGAAAACTTAGCAACAAATTGCAAATCACTGATGGAACAATGCAGTTGATCCTCACTACTAGTAGGTAAGAATCATGCATAATGTAGCAGCTATTGTTAATTGCACAGGTACCTGATTATTTAAGTAGGGTTTGCAGATATTTAAAATGTGTGGCAAGACAGTACAATACACTGAATATTTATCAACACTCTCTCTAAGTGAATATGTTATGAGGCACTGCAGATTCTTTTTGGTAATGCATCAAAAAAATTCAGAACCTTATTATATCTATTCTATTTTAAGAATGTATTATATAACATGCCATTTATAATGGATAAAATGGAGAATCTTTTAAAGTGTGATATATAGGCCAGAAGAAGTATTATTGGAAAAGATCACAGGAAAAACAAATGGGTTTTTTTCTCCCATCTTTTTCTCTTCCAGTTTGCTATCTCTACATTTGACAGTGCTGCAGGTGATCAGCTTAATTATTTTCTCTTCTGTACATAGTCAGTCTGCCAGTTCCCATTCTTGTTTCAAAGGTTATAGCAGCAAAGAAGGGTGGGGGCAAAAGGAAGGAAATTGAATAGGGCAAACCCAAAATCTGGCAGAACTCTCAAAGGCAGTAACGAATTTACACCTTAGATCATATTCATTGAGTCAGTGTGCTGGTTTTGGCTGGTAAAAGAATTGATTTTATTCATAGTAGCTGGTATAGGGCTACATTTTGGATCTGTGCTGAAAAAAGTGTTGATGATACAGAGTCGTATAGTTATTGCCGAGCAGTGCTTACACTGAGTCAAGCCCTTTTTGCCTTCTCACACCACCACACCAATGGGCAGACTGGGTGTATCCAAGAAGTTGGAGGGGGCACAGCCAAATCAGCTGACCTCAACTGACCAATGGGATATTCCATGACATATGGAGTCATGCTCAGCATATAAAGCTGAGTGAAAAATAGGAAGAGGTGGTGTTCAGAGTTCTGGACTTTGTCTTCCCAAGTAACCACTGTATGTGATGAAATCCTGCTTTACTGAGGATGACTGAACACCTTCCTACCCAGGGGAAGCAGTGAATGAATTGTTTTGTTGTGCTTGCATATGTGGCTTTTGCTTTACCTATTAAGTTGTCCTTATCTCAACCCTCAAATTCTCTCACTTTCACCTTTCTGATTCTCTCCCCCATCCCACTAGGGAGGAAGTGAGCAAGCAGCTGTGTTGTGCTTAGTTGTCAACTGGGGTTAAACCATGACAGTCGGCTTTCAAAAACAGAGTTTTCTGTTCAGTATGAAAAAGCATCTATAAGCATGCCACTTTACATCAGTTTAAGGTTTTTCTAAACGCTACCAGATACCACAGTCCTGCTGCTAAGGTGCATTTAAATATATAAAATAATTATAATATCATATATCTTTATGATTGCCTTCTCGCCTTTCTATTTTTCTTTTGCTGAAAAATAGAGATTTAGGTTCATCTGCTAGAGATGAAAAAAAAATTGTATTTAAAATTTTTCTTCTTTAAATTTTTATTTTCACCTCAAAATTAATAAGGCCATCTCCCAGGAACAGCCAGCCCAGCATCATTTTAGCATGATGACGATTCTAAACTACAAAGGGCTTATTTAGCAGAATTGCTGTGCTTACTGAAGTACTATCTACTGACACTTGGGAGGACACTTTCTTTCTAGAACACAGGGCCACCTCTGGCTAGGGTAAATGAAGACAATGATCCTTAAACTAATAGTTACTTTATGGAAGCTGAGGACTTAATCTTTGAAGACTTTAGGAAGTATACTTCCAAATGACAGGCAATGTACAAGTGTTTCCCAGGATAACCCATGATTTTTTTCTCTAACATTCTGTTTATTTCCTTAGTCAAGATGCCCTTTGCAACACAAAGTACTTACAGAAAAGGATTGTCACTGATGACTCAGAGTAGCAGAGAAAATTGAGCCAGAAATGTCACATGGAGGTGGTACTGGAAGATAGGCTTCCATCAAAACTACAAGCAACTCTCTCCTGCTTACATGAACAACTTTACCTTTAAATTAGTCATTTAATGCTTGGCACAACAGTAGATCAGCCAGAATATCATCTTTAACCTAAAAATTGTGTCCTCATAAAGCAGGAAATTATGTAATGTCAGAAAACACAATATGAACAAGAAAAATAAATTTTCATAGCAAATCATATATGATCAGTAACTAGGCATCCGAGCTAGTTCATGCACTCCCACCGATATGTGCTTACCTAAAAAAAAGGCAAGGGACCAGAGACAGTAGCAATATCAATGAAGTCGTGACAGTTACCCATTTCTTATAACCTCTTTCAAGAGGTAATTAAACACCACGTGTGGAAAGAACTATGACCACATGAGCAAATAATTGTTCTTCCTTCAGCTGCAGAAATCCTAACATTGTTGGCCATCTCCAGGCAAGTATGAAACACTGAAAGATCAGCTGCAAAATTAACTCCTCTTGGAAGATGGAAGTTTTCAGAGTTTATCAACTTTATTTCTCAGATACTCTGCCAGCCCGATTTCTGTAAATGCGTTATTTTTATTAGTGAGAGGAAAATGGTTAGCACTGGCAAGTTCAACAGTACTTAAGCTGGTCTGGATGTCCCTGTTGCAGTGCAACAATACTGACAGTAAATCTGCCAAAATAGACATAATCAACAAAGTGTTTCCAGAAACCTGTCTGCATAATTTTCAGACTGAAATATTTAATGCAGTTTTCCAATGCCATGAAACAGAGATTGGATATTATCTAGTTTGGTTTGTGTAAGGAAATAAAGCAAATTAATTGTTTAGTGTAACTTACATAGCACTAGCAGGTAGATGGTGCCTCAGGATGCAAGTTGTGAATTTTTACCTACATACCCTGAGTTTTTTATTTACTTAAGTAAAAGAAGGCCCCAGAGCCGATAAGTCCTGGAAGACAAGGAATCAAAAAAGGCCACTATCCTTGGCAACAAAAGCTGCAGCCTTACGGACAAGAGAAAAAACAGCCCACTGTAGAGACAACAAAGAAAACCAATGGAGAACAAGAAGACCCCAGACACTAATATTATTATGGCACCAAACTGTCACATGAAGGGCAGGAAACTTAGATTGTAAGGGCATAATTGCCTAGGGCTTTGTTTTCTGGGGGTCATTCTCCAGAGTCACATAGCTCAAGCTGTTCTTACCACTGTGCCACTCAAATAAATTACCTTACTAGACTTAAAACCTGTGACTCTGGCAGGCTTTACCTGAGGAGACTCTTTACCCTAGGATACCTAGGGTGGAGAAGCATCATTAACACTTTGCTTGTTTTAAAGATGAAGAGGCCTAGCGCAGTCATAGTCTCGGCATAAATGAAGAACAAAAATGGCTTCAAATTAAAGTGTAAAATAATCTGCATAACATTGGTTATGTTTGTTCAAACAAACTCAGTCAATTCCTCTTCCATTTTATTTTCTAGCTTATCTATAAGAGATATTAAAGACAGGATATCACTTACGATGATGCTCCATATATGCAATGGAAGCATAAAAGCTGCACTCCACGTAAAATGGCAGTACAGCTTTGCTGTCAGTGGTCTGGACAGTCTCAATCCAGCTTTGAATTGAGAAATTATCTGTCAATTCCCACTCTTCAAGAGTTCCTTGATTCTAATACCACAGCATCACAATCACTACATTCCCTTCCCCAAGGCAGCAATTGGCCTCATGTTTTGACCACAAAACCAGTCAAGGGAGAAAAACAAAGCTGCAGAGATAGAGTGACCAATCCCACACATCAGTGAGAGCAGTAATACTGAACAGCAGCTGCAGCCAATAAACACTGTTCACACACGTTGAAATTTGTTCTTGTGATACATCCAATCAATAATGGATAGCAAACAAATTAATGAGATCCAAGGTCTATTTACAAAGCACAAACAAAATGAGAAGGCTGAAACTGATAATATTAATTATTTGCAGCTGAGAGTTTCACTCTGCTAAATTATTAGCAGTGAATGATTTGAGAAGAGCTTACTACAAATGCACAGATCTCTGCTCCTCCAAGGCTGAAGGAAGTCGAATAAGTCCTGAACTACATCTTAAACAAGTGTCTTAACCACTGACTCGCCCAATATTCAGGGTTGTGTATCTCCAGCTAGCTTTTGTTATGGGAGAACCATTAAAAGTTTCAATTGAAAAAAGGAAAATTTAAATCACATAAAACAGCAGTCTGTTTTCAATCAATTTTTTTAAATTATTTTTACAATTCTTTGTACAGTGTTTTGAGATCTGTGGATGAAACATTCCGAGTAAGAGCGAAGTGTGATTATTAGTGCTTCCTGAGGAAAGAGAAGTCTTTTATTAAGATTTTTTTTTATGAGAGTGGAATGACTGTCTTCCCATTCAGATTATAAATTCTGGTTATTTCAGCATAAGAATATTAAATTTTAAAAAATGTTAATATGTTTTTAATAATAGCATTCTTTCTCTGAGTCTTACTTTCCTACTACTTTCACATTTATTTATTGGTAGGAACTTATTAGGAAAAGACTCAGTGATCACAAGAAGAGATTCTCAAGTATAGGTGCAGTATCAATAGCACTGTTGTATCAAAGCCAAACGTTAGTAATTTTAGTGATATATGATATGGTTAGCTGTGGAAGACTAAACAAAGTACCCTTCTCTACAGAGAACAGTGATTTCTGACATACAGATACACCGTTAAATAACACCTTGAGACTACACTAATAATTTTTTTTTACCTGAGTGGCATATATAAATCATATAAAGTGCTTACCTGTATCCTTTCTCCTATTTTTCCATGATAGCCTGGGTGAAATAGACATAGCAGCAAACATGTTACATTACTGATTCTGGTAGAAGTACTTTATGCTGGTTAAGATCCAGAGATGTTGCTTATATTCCAGAGATGAGCCATCCTCTCATGTCATATAATGTGCAGATTCACCTCTCTCACCACTCTAAATTGCTTAGTTTATTGAGGAAAAGTTAATAATATAACTGCTTGAGTTGCCTCAGAAAAATTGAGGAGGGCATCACAAAACCTCCTTCAATTACAAGCATGCTCTGCCTCTCAATTTAGCACTCAAATTAGGGGTAGCTCAGCTAGAACAGATGGAACAGATTAGCTTAGAGAGCTTGAAAACAGATCCTAAAAATCCACAGATCCTATAAAGTGTTGTCATAGTTCCTTCACAATGCAGCTATAGTACTCTTGGACTGCTTAATGGGTCAGTGAATGCTGGAAGAAGCTACCTAGGGAGGTGGGATCTGCTCGAGATATGGCCACATTGTCCCCCCATGAAAGCCATTGACCCAGTTATATCAGGTTAGCACAATCTGAGTGGTGGAAGTTTGTAAACTGATGCCTACCCAAAACTACCAAAACTACCACCCAGATGAAAGAGATTAAGTATCATCTCACCTCTATGGATATGAAGTAGCATATAATAAATTACACCCTCAGAAAACACCAGGAGCCTTTACTTGGAGGGGTGGGTGAGGGAATTCAGTATGAAGATGAGGTTAAGCCTTTATATGAAAATATTAAGATCATGACTGAAAAATGGAGACTTGTTATAAGCTATCCAGAACTGGCTAATTTGTGATGTAAGCTGTCTGGTTCATTGGTCATGTCTTGTTTAGTTTCGTTACTGCACTTGAAGACTGGGAATTTTGTTGACTCTATATTATGAGAGAGGTGCCAAGTGAAATTGTTAATCTTCATAAACAATGTGCAAGCTATATTATTATACTTACAAAAACTTATAGGAATAATATTAATAGAAAAATATGTTCAATCAACTTTAACTTCAGAAATGTTCCTTGCAGCTCTCTTTATAGACTTTCACATTCAAAATTCTATTTACACCAACAATTACACTAGGGTTTATACTTTATATTGTCATTTTTCCCTATCACCTTAACACAAACCTATTAAAAGTATTTCAGAGTAGCATGTATCTGTGCAAGTGATAGTCTGTCATCTTCTAGCTTTATATGCACTATGAATCAAAAGCATATAGAAAAGAAAAATTACAAAGAAGAGCAAATACCATAGGCATAGTGATAAATCTGCCTGTTTCTATGTAAGATAGCTATTAATTCCACTTCAAGCACTAAGATGAATCATACAGAACTATCATCCATTACAGTGCTGGGAAATTCAGAATTTTCAGACCAGCCAGCTTCATAGAAAGATGTTGTATGCTTTTATGTATGTATATTCAAACTACCTCAATCGATAAGACAAACTAAAACACTAAGTAAAACACAGCTAAAACAAGGTCAAGTGTAGCAAAACTATTGTGTTTTCGATGAACTTTGAACCCCAAATATAATTTAACTCAAATTCACCTATCTTGACTCATTTTGTATAGCCTGATCCACAGGTTTATGCATCATAGCCACAATATATGACTGTAGGCTGGGAAGTGTTCTCAGTGAACTGGAAACCATTATAAAACAAATTCTGGCTGTGTAAGTTGACAGAGGTTAATTGGTCTATTGTGTAAACAAAAATTGGCAGTGATTTTGTCTGTCTTCACTATGTTTACGTGATATCAAACAGTTGGTATCTAGATTACGTACAGAGATCTAATCACTAGATTAGATAGGACATATAATCTAAACATGAGCATCTCTGAAAATCTGTCCCTTTCAAAGAGTCTTAAGATAATATCTCAAGTTTAAAATGCTTGAAATCACCAATAATCTTTGAAAATATCATAATGTTTTTTATTCAACAATGTTACAGGGAAATCTTACTAAAATGAAAAGCTCAAGTTTAAAATATCTTTTCACTGTGTGATTCTAGATATAACAATAACCATATATTTTCAGGAAGCATTAGAATGCTAACAAATCCTATCCTATCCATCACTGTTTGTGAATTGCTAATGCATTCTTAATATCTGATAAACCAGAACCTTAGGGTGCAAGGTTCTATTAACATGCTAATGCATCTTGTCCTTGTATGCTTTAGAATTAGAAAGAGTAGGTGTCAGCCAACAGAAGACCATTTTTCATTTTTTTAAAGCCATTATCACTGAGAAAAGAGATAGAGATGCTGTCTGCCAATCAACACTTTTTGTCAACTAAGAGCTAAATATAACAGCAGTATAGAGAAAAGTCAAACTACCATAGCACCTAACTAACTGGTTTTAGAAGCCCCATGAATTATTTGTGTTTAACATGTGCATAGAGAAATCTGGCAGCTGGCTCGATGTTACATGGCCCAAAAATCTCAATTATTCTGAGTGTCTTATAACTTCAGTATGATGAATTTAAAAAGAAGTAATGATATATCTCAGTTCCAAATTCAGAATATTTCTTAGCAAATGTTACTTCACCCACAGAATTTACTTTCAATACAACATCATAGCTCTCCTTCCATGTTCTGGAAGATATAAAGGACTCTTCTACTCATTTGAAACTGAGTTACTCCCTGAAATGAGTGAAGTTACAGTGGTTCAAAAGCAAGATCAGTTATATATAAAATCAGACCATTGATGAAGGAGGCAGTTGCTCAGACTCCATGTTTTCAAGTACTTTACTGGGGGAAAAAAGTGTAAACACCTTGCTCCATACACAGGGAAGAGTAGAATTAAAAGTCTGCACTGACTAATGGATTTGGCTTAACATCTTTCTGAAGGGAAATAGCACAACAGCAGCACTCTGCACTAGCTGCCATGTTAATTAAGGGTCATGATACCCTGTGAGTATTCTTGATTGGCACTGAAAAGCTGCCTGATTTTGGCAAGGCAATACAGCAAAGAGGTCGATACTTATGGGGCTACTGTGGCCCAATTTCTTCCTGATAAGAGCAATTGTCCTTTAGTATACATCCCTTAGGCAAAGTGAGAGACCTGATATACAGTAAAGATTAGAGGAGGATCAGTCTCTGTTGCTGGAGACACACAAACCTAGCCCCATTTATCCTATGAATCCATTCAAAGGGTCAGCCACAATCTTGTTTTGCAATATGTAAGGAGTGCCTTGATGAAAATATTATATATATTAAGTAATTATTATAATATTCTCTTCTGATGTGACACATCTCTTGTCCCAGTCTTCAACAGAAAACCACTGGGGCATGGTTTGATGGCTTGAGTTATAAATTAGTATATAGCATAAACTAGAAAGATACTTTCAGTCAAACCTACACAAATGCAAAATTCCTTTTCATTTCTGTTTGTGACCTTCTTGTGAACAGTTTCTCAAGAGCAGTTGAGCACTGTAGTATTACCAGTAACTTTGCCATTCAAATTTTCTTGGCTTTGAAACTAAAATCCAGAAATACCTGCTAAACTTATATTTTGCACTTTTTATTTGCAGAATTTCTACCTTTCACAGAACTGTTTAGTTACCTGGGTCATCAGATAAGAGAAACATGCATACAGATACTATGTTCACTTACAGTGCTCAAGAAATTGCCAATCATTTAAAAATGCACAGATTGGACAAAATTAAAAAAACAGTGAAATCAGTAATAGGCTAGTGGATAATTCATAAAGAGAAAAGGTGACATTGAAATCAATTATTCATTGGAAATTATTTGCTTCACTGTACTGCAGTCAAATTTCTACTCAGCTCTAGAATGAAATCATTATGCATTCATTCTTGTTTGCATCCTAATTACTTTTTAAATCTAGTTTAGCAATGCAATATGCCACTACATCATTTAGTTTGGTGTACCTTAACAGAGGTCTGAAAGACAATTTGACATCCTGAGATCATGACAAAAGCTGCAATAGTATGATCTTGGTATATATTGAGATAGTGAGCAAAAAAGAGAACTGGAAATGTACAAGACATAGAGGGAAGAAATATATGTCTCCTTTTAAAGAGAAAATAGATTCTAACACCTATGATCCAGTCACTGAACCTTATGAGCTCTAAAATTACTAGACAGGGCAATACATATTCTCAGGTTTGCATTTACTTCCTTCACAAATAAGCAAGGAACACAGACTCAAGCACACCTGATCTGTGTTATTAGACTGACAACATCCAATTAAAGTTAGAGTGCAGGGGAAAATTTTCAAGTTATTGTATCATTACAAAGTCTGAAACTTATACATACATATCTCGTATATACAAGTGAATGAGTTAGTCAACAGCAAAAAACACTGTGATTAAAATATAACAGAATATGTATATTATTTGTAGAGTGGTACATATTCCTAGCCATTTGCCATACAGCGCAAACTGCACACCTGACCTTCTGTACACAGGGTTTCTACAGTTGCTAGTTCTTACTGTCTTATTGTGAGTTTCAGAGATCTGGCACTTGTCCTGAGAGTCTTAATCCACAGAGATTTGTGATAATGTGGGAAGTTCAAGTGAGAGAAAAATACATATGTTTTGTAGTTGAAGAGCAAAGCTAGAAAATAAGCATTTTAAAAAGCTCAGACAACAGCAGGTAAATAATAAATAAAACCCCAGCATGTTGGTTTACATATTACATTAATATATTTTAAACCAAATGCTTGACCCACAATGGCACAGATCTGGAAAGGCCAGGAGTTTCTGAAGTGTAGCTCCAGTGCTCTGAGATGATGCTGGAGCCCTGTCTTATCCCACTACCATACTTCTCTTCCATACATCCTACAGAGCAATACTTTATAAGAGCTTCAAGACAGGAAAAAGTTATGCATGCATGCTGTGCTGCATAACTGCTGTGTCTATAAGTAAAATTACAGCTAATTTTATCAATGGATTATAGGAAAAATACAGTCCATGAAGCACATGCAAGACCAAGTCCTTCAGTCATCCAAATCAGGGATCCAGCCAAGGTCAGCAGTAAATCTCCTGTAGGCCCCAGCCTTGGATTTCCTTCCATAGAAATGAGGGCAGGAGAGGATGACACACACCTGTGTCTCACTACAGCTCAGAATCAAGATGCAAGAGGGGTATCTGCCTGGACAAGGGAAGTTGAGGCTTCTCCAGAAACTCACAGTTTGAAAACATATTGCTGAACCTGTAGAATCTTTTGGCTTAATGCTGTGTTGAGGTCTGTGGTGAGGAATCTAAATTTTGACCTTCCCTGTTTTTAATATCTGACTGCATACATACATTGATTGTACACATCGAGGTAGATATACAGACATACAAAATCTAAAACAAAAACAACTTTTTCTTGTCTTCTTCATATCCTATATTATCTCCAGATTTCATATGAACCCCAAAACAAAAAGAGTATTCTTGCCTGTGGAATGACACTACATTCTCATTTTCTAAATTATTGCTGGGTTTCTAGGCTTACTCCTTTCTATTGTTAAACATCTCTCATTTAATGGGATTTTATAATTTTCTTGTTTGCCTGGTTCTTACTGTGTAAATTTTTTTCACTAACAATTAAATTGCAGAACATTTTATGTTATTGATGATTTAAATCCTCATTAGCCTATTTTTTTAATCAAAAGAGTAATTTTCAATAAATTAATGTACGTTTTTCATTGTTTCATTATGCAATTAATTTATTTTCATATTTAGCATACATGCTGAGGAAAGATTAGCAAGCATATACCATGCATACACTAGGGTAGAGGGTAAACATTTCTCCTTCAAATTAATATACTAAAATATTAATATAAATAAAGTAGGAATGGTTATAAGACATTTTCAGTAAGGTATTATAATGTTGTCTGAGTGACTAAGAAATCATTTCACAATGCAGGCAGAATATCAGCCTCTCGAAGTCCAGGTAGATGGACTGGAAGTCTTTCTTACATAAACAATACAGTCATTTACCTTTTAAGTTCAATTTTGTGATATAGTTTTGTTCAATTTTCCAATATTATTACATTGTTTCTGGTAAAAGATGAAAATCCTTGCATTTTCAAATGCTTTCTTTCCAAAACACGTTCAGTTGCTGCAGCCATGGTTTCTGTTTCATTCCTTCAGTATTCCCTTGTGGTATTGATGACCCTGTCATACGATATGATGGCCTAAACTTAAATATTCACTAACTTTGCTTCACTAACCACAGTAAGGAAGTTGTTTAGAACGGGACACATGAAGTAGAATTCTTTTATCAATTCACCGGCTTCAGACTCAGCCGTTGAAAAGAAAATTCATCAAAGCAGGACTAGAGAAGTCAGACCAGAACTTAAATGCCCATTCATATTCCAATTATGAACTGAAATAATAGGAAAACATTGGCTGAGGTGTAGCTGTCGTATTCAAGAGTACAAGCCAGGCAAGCTTTGTAGGTAAGAGTATCTTCTACCAGATCAATTGAACTTCTTAAGTAAGCGCTGATCCTGTCAACTGTTAGGAGTTACAGGAAGAAGAGAACTGAGCTATAAGATTGCTAGCAATCTTTAATTTTTCCTAATGGTTATACAGTTTGATGATTGTGTAGTTTATATATTATAAAATACTCTAGCTGCATATTCATGCCAAGATTTTGATCACATTCCCATATGTCTTTGAGCTTCTGATCTGAAATGCTGTTCTATGCTTAAAAAGAATTCATTTGCAGGAAAGGATCTAATTTAAGTACCATGATTCAATTTATGGCAAAGAAGCCTAAATATCTTTTTTATTTTTTTGAGGGTTTAGCTCTCATTAAACTACTGTCTTCCAAGGTTTACTGAAAGCTGATTCTGAATTGTCCTTTCTGCCTAATAATAAAACCCCTCTGAAGTTTAATTATTTAGACTCAGGCTTTGATAAAGAAATGCCAGACACATTTGCACTGTCGTCTGCTAAAAGTGTTCATTTTCTCTCCTGTTCTAATTGTCCCCGGCTAGGGTGGAGTTCATTCCTATTTCAAGTAATGCATTTGCAGTCATAAGGTTAAACACTCTTCACATAAAGATATGTGTTACATTCCCTTCAAAAATAACTGTTCTCAACAGATGAGAAGGAAAATGGTAAAACCATTTTTTTTCTTACTTTCCTCTTTCATGTATGACATTATTAGTGTTATTGCTAGTAGAAGCTAATTTAAGCCTTCATCATCTCTTGACACTTATTGTGACAGATCACAATGTCCTGAATTCATTTAAGCACAAGCTGGACTAAATGGCCATGCCAGCTAGGTATAATCAATTTTTTCACATAAAGGTATGGTACACAATAATTAAATGAACTGACGAACAGCAGAAATAAAATTGGAAGCAAAAACCTTAGGGTTTGTTTCCAGCACTGTAAACAAAATCATAGGAATAGTGATATACAGGTCACCGGCTTCAGAGGATGCAGGGGATGTTCTTTCTACAACTGCCAAAAGAAGAGCATTTATAGCTACAAATGTCTATGAACTAGATCATAACTTTACAACAGAAAGGGCAGACATTTTCAAAATGTCCAAACCTAAAATTTTCACGGACTTCAGTGTTCATTAATAAACAAGGGCAAGATATCTCATGCCCTCATGCTCATATTTTCAGAACTAAATAATACCATTTATTCTTAGATTCTCAGGTTCAAAGGCCTTCCACTGAAAGGCCTAATAACTGTTTTCTGTTTTGGCTCTAGAAAAAAAGAGCAAATCACACCCTGGACCAGTGTAAACTCCATTTCTTGTCAAAGTCAGTTTTCTACTATTTTAAGAGGTATTTTTGGCATGTAGAAAGGACAGAGAGAAATCTCAAGAAGTTTTCTAAATGGAAGCAAGAACAAATACCAGAAAATATAATTTTGCTCGTTCTTATATCTCCCACTAATATTTATTTGTTCTTTAGTCTATTTCCTCAAGAAATACTGCATACCCAGCCCACAGCCTTTGTCCTCACTTCGGCAAGTAAAATGTAGTTACTGATTTGATATGACTTACTGGTTCAAGCTCATTCAGTGTATCTTGAAGAGAAATGAAGATTTCCATTGACAATGGTAGGCACTGGATTGGTATAATCATAGAGAAGAGAGAAGAAATGTGTCATATAAGTTACTGTAATACCTGAAAATTAAGGTAACCAGATTGTTTCACAGTACTGCTCAATGTTCTTCATTGCTGTGGCTTACCTGGAGGGAGAAGTGGATTTCAGAGCTGAATACAGAGAACTAAGAAAAGCAAAAATTTTCATGACTGATGAAAATATTCAGGACAAGAATATACAGCTACTGAAAAGAAGCATGTTCTTTCTGTTCAGAGGATTTTAAAACCTCAAGAAATGATACAGCTGTTCACTGCCACAGAAATTATGTCCATGGTCATGGAAAGAAATTATAGTCCCTGTGAGTGATTGAAATATGATTTTTTTTTCCCAATAAAAGTTACTTTTTATATGTAATTTTTACAGTACCCAAAAAATTTGTCTTCTTCTATAAACTACTACAAACGATGAGAGCACACTTCATAATTTTTTTTCTGCTGAAGTGCCTGCTTTTTTCCAAGAAAATGTGTTAATCAACTGTAATGCCTTATCAGGCTTATCAGCTACAGTAACTGAAGCAGAATTAACCATGCAGCTCAACATAGTTCATCCATGCCTATTTTCTGATATTTGTTCATTTATTAGGGAATGTTTTTAACTAAAAAAAAAAAAAAAAAAAAAAAAAAACCCCAAACCCAGAACCAACCAAATAAACAAAAAAACCCACAGAGTTTTCAAAGTTGTTTCTTTTCATTTATTTCTACAGTATTTTTCTCTGTACAAAACAAGAAATGAACAAATACAAGCAGGTAAATAGATGCAATAGTCTACGAAAGGACCAGCCAACTCCCAGTTAAATAGGGGAAATTAATATGAAGCACCAAAATATTTTAGATTGTATTTGTTTTTATTATATATCTCACTTCAAGAGGCTGAAAGGAAGGAGAGAGTAGGAAACTGCTTAGGTGATTTCCTATGAAAGCACAGCTGTCCAAGGCTATAGTGTAGATACCATTTACACTGACTTTAAGGGGGCCTTTGACATGGTTTTGCATGATATAAGGCAGCAGGGCATGAATGGAATTCCTAGGAGACACATGCAAAGCAATACTTATCAACAGAGCGCTCTCAAATCAGAAAGACTCAAAAGACATCTATCTTTTCTGGATTTAGAAAAAGTCAAGTATTTTGTTAGTAACTAGTTGGATGAAACAAAGTACATGTTTAGAAGATGACATCAAAAAGGATGCATCTGGAAAAGTCAAGGGCTGTAATTACGAGAAATTGTTAAAAACAGAAGAAATTTAGGGAAAAGCAACATACAGTTTTCTGCAGAACAAGGTCTGAATTATGACTTCATGTTGGAATGCACAAACAAGTATTCTGTCAGTATGTTGTGTAAAATAATATTTCCAGTCTTCAGGCTCCAGCAAGTAAATTCTGTTTAATTGTCACCACTGCAGCCAAGAAAGATGTAAATGACTAGACAGAGACCAGACGAGTTCAAGGAGACAATGATCAGATTAGGAGACTTAAACTGTAGAAAATTAGGAGACTTAAACCATTAGGAAAGAAATGGTAGGATAACTTTTCTCATCCAAAAAAAGCTAAATGGCAATGTGATATGTCCAGTTATGTAAAAGATGCATGCAGACAACTTCTCAAACTAAGGAAGTGAAACTTTCTCTTTTTCTGCTCTAGATTAGCAACAAAGAGCAAAATTTTCAGGATTATTTAATTACCAGGATAATCTTTGTAGCGGTAAAAATAGCAAAAATACTAGAATAGGTTGCTTAGGGGAAGCTGTACAACCTTTGTAGTTAAAGCCTTTTTAAAGAATAAAAACCTATTCCTTTTCTATGCAAGGCCTGGAAACCATTGGTTATATGCACCATCTTTAGTCACATGCTTGTACAGTCTTACAAAAAGCAGCCTCATTTGCAGAAAAAATTGCAGCTGCTTGTCGCGGTCCGATAGGGAGAGGGGACAGGACACGAGGAAGGATGCA
>NW_020884878.1:19450479-19524517 GCF_003945725.1 Corapipo altera | reverse complement strand
TTCTCCATGCCTGGAACTGTTCCCATCCTGAATCTTGCTTCTCTACAGCTGCTCCTTCAATAAAGGTAACACTGATGGATGACAAGGGTAAAATAAAACACATGACTAGGGAGGGGGTATGAGCTGAACAGCAGGCATCTTCTGACAGCTTAGTTTAATAAGTGATTTCACATCATTGAGAAATATGAAACCACCTGTGTCTCTCTGGTAGTTTATGAATTAAGTGGATTATGTACTTCTTCAATTGCTTGAGGATTACAACAAGAAAAGGCCATTTTGGTGAATTCAGCAACATGCATCAGTGAGAGAAAGTAAGATGTCTGTTCTTTTCCTGAGATAACACCTCAGTATAAAAGGTTTGAAATCATTGTTGGTTCTTAGTAAAGAGATGCTTTTAGGGAACAGAGCTTTTTCAAAAGTCCATCCAGTATAACATTTTTAAACCAGAAGTAAAATGGTAGGAAAATGCATAGCCCAATATGTGGGAGATGGGTCTGAGGAAGAATACTGAAGATGGAGAGATGGTTTGAGAGTGGAGGATGCTGATGAAGACGAGGCCCCTGAAAACTCTGTTTGACATTTTCCAGCCTGTTTTACAATCATTGCTGTATCGGATTTCCCCATTTTGAGAGTTTATTGTATTTTCCCTATTTTTGTATTTTTCCCTATTTACTTAAAGTCCTGTTTCCCCATTGGTTAATTCCTGCTGCAATGCAGTAGTTTCCTTATATGTCCCACGTTCCCTTATATGCTTAAGCCCATCCCATGTTCTACCCTACACAGTTCTATTTTGTATGCTCCTCCCAAATTCCGCCCCTTCTTCTAGAAAGTTTGGCTCCTTGTAGTGGTTTGAACCTTGTTTTCCCCCAGAGGCTGAAAAGTGGTAACCCCCAGGGGTGGAAACCCCTGGAAGTTTTGAAGTTCTGCCCAATGAGCGCTCCTGCAGAAATGAAAACATATCACAAGCACCGGAAGAGAAGGAGTTGTAGTTTGGTTGGTAGAAAAAGTAGCCATGTTGTGGTAGAGCCACGAGGAAAGGGGCCCGGAGCCCCTCGGGGCCTCTGGGGCCCCCCAGCCCAGTTGGGGGCTACAGAGACGGAGCAGAAGCGGCGGCAGTGTCCAGAGACTCTGGATAAGAGCCAGGACAGATAAGAACTGAACCGGAGGAAGCAGCAGAAGGTAGCAGCAGAACTACGGAATTCTGGGGGTAGGAACTGATACCAGACCCCCCAAACTTCTTTGAGACCTCCTGGAGAGGAGGAAGATGATGGACTCTTACTTGAAAGAGCCTTGAAGTGCAACATGCACTGCAGAGAGGAGCTGAGAAGCTCAGTCATCCTGAGAACTGAGCCAGGACGGTGTGGGAGGTTGGCCTTGGGGGCCCTCCCTTGCTGCAAGCTACAAAGAAGCTCGCAGCCTGAAACAGGGCACAGAGGCCCTGCAAGGAGCTTCAATCTCCTGGAGATACCAGACCGTCACGAAGACCCCCTGCGTCTTCGTGATATGACGTGGTGAAACGACCTTTGTCTGGGGTTACAAAGCCCACGGAAGACCCCTTTGCCTGCGTCAAGGGGCCGAGGGGGATACCCTCCTCGTGAGTGCTGGCAGAGATCCAGCTATCAGCTGCTGCATGCATGAGATGAGGAGAACCTGCTGCCTTAGAAGAAGCTGCCGCCCTGAGAGACTGGAAAGGATCTGTCCTTCTTTCCCTCCTGGACTTTTATTTGGAGGGGAGAGGAGATCTGATCCATTGTAAATACTATATGTCATGGTAGAGATAGTTGTGATCGTGTGTATAATATGTTATAGTATTTATTTGTACAGTCATTGTAATATATTCCCTTTCCCCCATTCTGAGTCTGGTTGTGTTTTGTCTGGAAAAACCCATCTCACATTAGGTTGAGATGTGGGAGGGGGGATGGAGCTAGAGAATTGGATTTTGGGGCTATCTCAAACTATGACACTCCTGCCTTACAAAAAGCAGGAACCATCTTAATAAAGTTGTCATTTCACCCCCACTCCCTGGAGTGACGCACCTTTCTCCTGTTAAGACCGTCACCACTAATCTGCTAGATAAGTCTCAAAAATTTGAGCTGTTCTCTGTCCAACCACTTCTTTCTTCCTCAAAAAAAAGTCCTAAGTTTGAGATCTTTACTACTCATTCCCTTGTCCATTTCCTCCTCATTTATTCCTCTAATTGTACAATGCATTGAGTCACCTAAATTATGGAAGGCTACTTGCCCAATATGACATTCAGTTATAATTTGATTAACCAGATTTAGTCACATAAACCAAGGCAAGCCATGCTATAGTCAAATGCTATAGTCAAATGAGAAGATTCTGGGTTGAATGCTAGAATTATTAGGAGAAATACCAAAATCTGCTTCAGAGAAACAGCCAGATCAACTAATTGTGAAAAACCCTCCTGGCCTCTTCCTGTTCATTTTTTTGAGCAGCTGTTGCACTCAAGACCCCAGCTCTTATACCTCAGAAGCAAAAATCAGAACTAGTTGAAACCAGTTTTTTGCTTTATTTCTTTGCGCAGTAGTACTGTCTTTTTTGCCATTGACTTTTTTATGGAATATGCTAAATGATTTTCTGGGCCATTGACTTCCTATTACACAAGTCAGAGTGACATGCTGGTAGTTTAATGCCATATGCAAATCTCCTGTTCCATTTCTTTTTCTACTAACCATCATGCTAACATGTTGTGAAATGTCAAAGGGAGCCTCTAGTTTGGAAAACAGCATGGCAGAAAGCAGTAAAAAATACAAAGTATAAACCAAAATGTAATCCAGCTCTACCTCTATACATGCAGAAATAACTCTTCTGATTCTTTATCCCATTCCCTTGCAGTGTAGAATTATAGAAAGATTTGGGTTTGAAGGGACCTTTTAAGGCCATCTAAATTAACCCCCTGCAACGAGCAGGGACATCTTTAGCTAGGTCAGATTGCTCAAAGCCCCATCCAACCTGACTGAGTGTTCCAGGGACAGGGCATCTACCACCTCTCTGAGCAACCTGGTATTTCATCACTCTCATTGTAAAACATATCTTCCTTATATCTAGCTGAATCTATAAAACCAGGATGAATGAGTTTAACAGAAATAAACCTGTCATAATTTGGCTAATTAAAAGATAATTATGTCCTTCATAGAAAAGACCATGGTATCTTTTCAGTTTGAGAAATCAGGGTCAATTTGTAGCTGCTAGAAATGAAGCTTGATTGTTCCCTTTTTATTATGCTATTTACTATGAATAAGTAATGCTAATAAACTTTCCATTTCCTGAACGTATTTTCTAGATTTTGGATCTCTATTTTTTGTTACTAACGGACAGAATAAGATCTTCCTTTCAAGATTCTTATAGCAGAAACTTAGCTTTGCAGGAATAAATCACAGACAGTGAAAGCTATAAGATGATGACAGCTTGCTTATAGATGGTGTTTCACAACTAATTCCATTCTCCCAAAAGGCCACCTACCCGCAGATATTTTAAAATCCTAAAAGAAAACCTATAAGCCTGTTCTGAAGACTCTTTTGCTACCTTCTGAAAGTGAAAGCATGTGAACTTCTGAGAGAAAAAAAATAGTATAAGAAAGAGGAGAAGATAAGTTACTAATACCACACACAAAATCAATATAAAACTAGTTCACAAGCCAAGCACGTTTAGTGGCTTCCATACTAAGAGATATTCATGAAAAAGGAGTTTATAAAGAAGATAAAGAAGGAATTTAGAGACAGTCAAAGATTACAATAGAGATAGAATGACGAACCTAGGTTTCCAAACATACTTAAAATCTGGAAGTTTTTCATCAAGAGTAGCAGAGAAGGGTCCTCTGACAGTATCTTTCATTAAGAAAATCTGAGATATGTTCCTCTGAGACAGGGATGATAAACTTAGAAAGCATTGTGGGGTTTTGCAACTGTATAAAAAAAATAATCTGATGGTCAATTGTCTTGGACTGTAGCAGGAGAGGGAAAATAAATAGAAAAGCTGTGACTCATTGTAAGGCATTGGATTACTTTTTTCTGAGGTGACAACTTGCAAGCACACAAATGAGTTACTCATAAAGCAGTTAAGGTAGCAAGGCCAAAGTAACAGCATGCACATCTCATTACAAACACAGGAAACGTGAATAGACAATGCGACACTTTCGAAAGCTTAAATAGAAACTCAAGTCTGAAAGACCAGGTACCATTCATCTTTAGGAGTATTTCTAGAGGGCATAATCTGAGTTTAGATCTCAAAATCCAAGTGCTCCCATCCTTAAGGGCATAGATAAAAGAGGAGACATTTTAAAACCTGAACTTTAATAGGAAGAGCAGCTACTTGTATGGTCTTTCTCTAGCTCTCTTTTCAGCTTCTAAGACTAAAAAGAAACCAGCTATTGAATGAGTGTGTCGTAGCAACCAATTCTGCATCTATTAGTTGTTGAAGACAGAACACACCTTTCTTCCCTGGCCTGAAGTCTTTCTACAAGAGATTTGACTAACTAAAGGCTACAGGCTTGATCTAACCAGAGTTATAATTTAAAAATATCTAAGAGTTGAAAGTCCCATTTAAAAAAAAAAAAGGAAACACAAACTTTCACAAGTCACTAATCTTCCTGTACAAACATTTTAGCATGGCAGGAAAAGGACATTTAAACAACATAAATTGTATTTTGATAGATGAGTAAAGTCAATATTATTGCTCATTTTTCATACTTAAAACAAAAATTGACCATGGAGCTAATGAAAGCATTTGTGTTGTGCAGATGAGTTCAACAGGAGTTTTATGCTGATTAAAATCCTTTCAATTCCCTTCTTTATATCAACTACTCTTGGACCAAGAAATGAGAAAGGCAATAATCTAGCACTAAATTGAACAATTATTATTAGATGCTGTTTTGTTGGTGGGAAAAAAAAGGAATGGTAAGAGTAAAATAATGAATTCTGATGACCTTTGTAATATACTTTTGGTTCTGAAAAACTAGTATAAGATATGTTAGCTAATGTGACCATTTCTCATTTATCTGATTGCCTTTAGTTATTGTTGTTTCAGGGCTCTTTACTAGAGATAGTTTTTTTGCTTATGGGGGAAATATGTTTATAATTATTAGCAGTATCTATCCAGTAGGTCAGAGAGTTCCTGCTTCTACACACTTGAAAGAATAACGAAAAGCTATATAAACTCAGAAAAGCTGTTATTCTCACAACTGCTCTGTCAAATTATCCATATCTCAGAGAGGCTGCAGACTTTGCTGCATACATAAATTTTAATGAACCATCTTATACCTATACTGGTTCCTGTTTGGTAAATAAAAAGTCATATGGAAGCCAGGAGTGTTCACAAGGGGAAGACGAGGTTTAAGGAAGGAGTTAGACACCTTGTGTTAACTCTGCACAGTCAAATCAACTTTTAGAAGAAAGAGATAAGAAAAAGGGAGACTCCGTGCATTTCATCAGAGGCTAGGCATCAGCCTCGTTAAAAACAGATCAAACAAGCCTCTCTTTTAGGCTCGGGTGTGAGGGACTGGGCTTTTTTAATTGCTTTAAAACATTGCTACTGTAACAAGCTGTCCAAAGAAGCCACTGCCAGGAGATTGAGATGAGGTTGAGGGGAGGAGGCCATAGCCCACAAACTGTCAGATTTGTGAAGTGCTAGGGGCAAAGTCTTGGGTGTATGGTGCTTCTTTAGATGTGTGATATTTATCTAAAGGAGACCAGTGACACTGTCTAAGCATGTGACGCTTATCCCCTATAAGCCAGGCTGTGTCAAAAGGCGCCCCATATGTACACACCCATCATTACCCTGGAGAAGGCCTCTCAGCATGTGGCACCCCCTCCCCAAGCCTAAATGACTTTGCAAAAACCAGTGCTTCCAACCTCTGCTAAATCAGCCCACACACACACACAGGGAGGCACCAGGAGGGTTTCTAAGGGTATATAAACCCACCAAACTTCATGTTTCACAGGCATGTCACCCCCCCACTCCCCAACGGGCCAACGGCGACAACAGCCAAGTTCATTGAAGACCTCTGAAATGGTGACTATAAACACTTTTTCTCTCTCTTTCCTTCTCTCTTTTTCCTTTAACTTTTATTCCTTTCTCTCTCTTTCTCTCTTTCCCCTCACACATTTTCTTGGGTGGCTGTATTACAACAAAAATAGCTAAATACCTGTTTTCCTTTATGCCTTTATATTACCATATTACTATAGATAATAACAACCAAAACAGCTACATACCTGTTTTCCTTTGCAACCAAATTGTTCTAAAATAAATCCTATCTGCAAACACTGATTATCTAATATCAATTTACTTTCATTCACTCCAAAGGATTTAATAATAAAACAAAAGTTATTCCTGCCTGGTAGGGCGGGTATTAACACTTAGAAAACAAGGACATGCTAGTAAACATAATCTCCTATAGTAGCCCTGATGGTTACCCTATTCCAGAGTAAATCACGGTAGGAAGTATATTAACTCTTTTCTTTCTATGGATAGAGAAGTTGCTATTATCTTTCAGGGGGCAGGAAAAAAACCGAAGACCTTTCCTCTTAGAAATTTCAAGAATTGGCTAATAACACTTCAGAGCAGTCATTAAGAAAAATACAACCACATTGGACTTTCTTTTTGTGCCGAGAGACATCTTCTTCGTAACAACTGAAACCAGCCTCTTCTGTTTAATTCATGAAATAGCTTAAACAGCATCTGCCATCTGGACTGAAATTAGATCCCTATGGAAATGGCACATTATAATCTTAAATCATTATTTCTGTGCTATTTAAGGAGAATGTTGCCATACATTTTGCCTGTAGTAACATTACCAGGATCATTAAAGTAGGTACAAAGACAGCTTAAAAGTTTCTAAAGGACAATCACTATACAAGCAGACAAAATATAAGCAGAACGTCTTCTTGTGTTTTAAAGGATAGAATTTCATTGACAGTCAAAGAAATGAAATTGTATTTTCAGCAATTGTAAAGTTTCAGGTACAGGAATTTCTATTAATATGTTAAGTCAGGAACTCAAAGTAGATTGTATTTGAGATGACTACTCAGTTTTTTTCTTTCTTTTTTTTCTCTAACTTTGACTTTGTACTGCAGATGTTGTAAGCTAATATCAGACACTGGCCTTGTCTCACTGAGCTCTATATTCTCCATCCAGTATGCATTTTCTCACAGTAAAATAACTCAGACAAAGCCAATGTTTCACACTGGAGTCCATGATCTGCTCTTGTTCAGATGAATATTTCAATTTACAGGAGAGTAGGCTTACTAATAAGTGTTTGAACAAAAGTTCTAGAAGTGTTTGAACATGTCTGTATTGCCAGTGACAAATAAAAATAATATGGCTGTATATAAACACAGGTGTAAACAAAGCATGAAAATAATCCATCCTTGCTTATACATTCAAATGGATTATACTATACATGTGCTGTATTTACAGATGGATTACTGTAAATATTCTCATTACATGCCTCTAGATATTGTTTCCTTTGTTAGAAAGGAAGGAAGGGAGGGAAGGAAGAAAGAAAGAAAAAGAAAGAAAGAAAAGAAAGAAAATCCTTCATAAATGCTTGTCCATTTCACTTAACTCAATCCAACAGAAGTTATGGTGAGAACATCTTCCTCCCACTTCCCTTGCACTACCCGTTTCACTTAGTGGTGCACAAAAGGAGCAGAAACCAAGGTAAACACACCCAGTCCTATCCAGGTGCAACTGACATAGTGAGGAGAGGTGGATTAGTGGGAGAATTATAGGGATTGTGTTGCTTACATTAGTGAGTAATATTGCCCATCTCATTTATTGTTAAAGCAGCAAGAAAACTAAGCTTTACCATAGCAAATAGGATTTTTACAGTCTAAGGTAGTGCCAACTTATCTAAGGTGTCTCCCAAATCACATGCCTCAGGAAAAATATTAGATATTATAAGGATTTAATAGCAAGTGCAGAGATCATATGGAGTTCAAAAATCCTTGCTAGTCTTTTCTGCAAAAGGTGAAAATATATGGCATAAATACAAAGAACAAAGTCAGAGAATCTGACAGTGAAGAAATGTGGTGGATCAACTTGCAGAAAGATGCAAAAAGGGCTGAAAGCATCTTTCTATCAAATTGCATGTGAATAAGGAAAATGTATGTAGTAGTCTTACTAGAGAGGGTTTGAAAAAAGGCTGGGCCTGGGTACACAGAAATAGCTTATTTGTCTCCCAGCTCATAAAAGATAGCCTAGGAACAATTCAGATACAGATGTGTTTTGACCTTGCAATGGAGTTCTGAAAGTACTAGAGACCAGTTGGATGCCTGGTGTAGAAGCGGTATGACAGAAAGGAAGGAATGAGTGATTGAACATAAAATAATCTAAAACATGTACTTTCCATAATGCTTTGTTTCATAATACAGTGATCCGTTTCCCAAACTCCATGACAGCTCAGTTTCTAGAGTAAGCACTTCCTTATTCTTGCTCCAAAATTCATGCCTGATATTCATAAAGATTTAAAAGTTATATGATACCTTTTCACCACCTTTTCAGTGATGGATGGAAGTATCTCCATTTTAGCAGCCTAAAATGTTACGTAACTATGTATTTAGGTTACAATAAAAAAACAGCTACTTTCTATCTTTATAACAAATGCTTATTAAAATTATTTTAGATAATTCAGTGTCCTGTCCCTTTTCTGCAGAAATTGGACAACAATTGACAAGACAGAAAAACTTATTCTAATATTTAAATTTGATAATTTTAATGCAATAAAAATTAAGTGACTATAAAAAAACACACAGCACTGTGAAACACTATGAAAAAAATCATATCAGAAATTGAGTTTTTCCCCTCTGCTGACCATATGTAGAAAGGATTACTGTGGAGCTACTTTCAGCCTCTGGGTCTTCAGCAAGGCTCTTCATCCAGGCCTTAAAAAAGAAAGCATTTTGACTTGCTGTGGGATATAAACATTGAATTCTCAGTATGACATAGTTAATTTCAGTATAATGCCTAATACTTCAATGTTTTTCACACAACGTTTTCTTCTTCTAGAAGAAATTGCTCTTATTTTGGGATTAGGTGAAACTCAATGAAAGTATACGTAAGACAGCCACTTTTCACTTACCGAAGACGTAAGCAGCAGTTAAACTCATTTTTGGAGTTTAGTAGGAACAACTGATTACAATACAGACACCACACAAATTGTATGTAAGGACAGGTATCTCTGATGCAGAATATGAATGCTAGTCACAGATGTTTGTTTGTTTTTTGTTAAGAGAATCACTGAAAATGGGGCCAGGAAGAAAGCCATTAGAATTTTTTGGCTGCTATGCAAATGACAAAAGGCTTAGACCTGGAAGTAAAAGAGCTAACTACAAATGCATGCATGCTTGTCTATGAAAATCACGGGCAATTATTGCAGAGTAGGAGAACCTGCTGATGACCAATTATTTCTGTGTGAAAGTAAAAAAAAGAAAAACCACTGAAGATTCCTATTGGCCACTGATTTCTCTTAGGCAAAAAGACATACAGAATATGAAGTAAGGAGTTGCAAAACAATTATGAACAGCCAGCACCTGCAAGCAAAGCAATAACAGAAATAAAAGCAGGTATAAGAATTAAAGAGCAAAACAAAGAAGAGCTGTACAACCTTTCTGCTTTCCACAAGCCATAGATTTTCATTTCTTCACCCTTTTCTAATCACACGTTTCCCTCACTTTAGGTAGAAATCTACCTTAATTATTAAAACAGAGTTTTCTAAGAGTGAGATTGGAAATAAGGACCATCTGTGTCAAACACAGAGAATGCAGAAATTTCTTCTCCCACAACATAAATATGTTCACTTTCACACAAATATAGTGTGCTTTCGTTTAAAAACTAGGAATGTTGAGAAAAACATTGTGGAAATCATTCTTCCAACTATGGCAATGCGTAAATGTGTAATGGAAAAATGCGTGTGTATATACATTAAATTTTATATGTGTGATAGGTTTAATATGCATTCCTAATTTTGGTGGGTAAACAATACTGTGTTTTAAGCCTTCTTATCACAGAAGTACATGATTAGCAGATATCAACTAAAAAAAATTATCCAGGAAGAATATAGACTATATCGGAGTATTGATTATGATTTCCATGTTTTAGAACTCTTATTCATTTTTGTAATGGTTTTCTTTCTTGGCACATCAGCTTAATCAACTGTTGCCTAAAGATTTTTACTAATCTGTTAAGTTTATTTAACAAACCCTCATAAAGTTTTCTAAATGAATAAGTTAAAAGCAGATCTATGCTAATAGCTAATTGAAGCTTTTTAAGAATTTTAGCAAATCTGAATTTGTGTGCCTTAGTAGTCTGTATCATTTATTTAATAGATCTAAATAAAGGAGAAAGAGGAAATAAAGGGTCCGACGGATTAGTGGGAATGGGGGAGACCTCCAGGCTTTAGGCTGCTCGCCCATTACCTGCGAGGTGAATGCCCTTCCCCCCGCCCCAGCACGTGGCCCTGCGACCCACCCCGCAAGGAGCACACAGACCACCAGGGAGGGACGGACGAAAGAGGAAGTTTATTGTGGGGTAGGGGTTTATAAGGCTTTCAGGAGGGTCAAAAGGGGACCAATCACAAGTTCAGGGTCACATAGAAAAAACCATCAGGTGAAGGGTCAACAGCCAATAGAAAGGGGTTAACAAAGGCCAATGGGAAAACATTTCAGGACACCTTCCCAGGACACCTTGTGTGGGAGCAGAGGGGATGGAAGAAGATCAGTGACTCTGCAAAAAGGTAAAAGCCATTTTAAAACCTGTTTAAACCACCTTAAAAACTTCGGTTTCTGTAACATTCGAACTGCTCTCATTTTCTTCACTAGTCCATCTCTGACAGGACTTCTTCCATCCTGCATATGGCAAATCCATTGCCACAAAAGGGGATTAAGTTTCCACCTTGAGTATCAATAATTTAAAAACCCACCTGGCTTATTGTCGCTGAATAGCCTGAGATGTGAGGACTGGATATTTCTTATTCACAATAAGATGAAGGAACATTAAATCTTTCATTAACATCTTTTTCTATCAGCTCTTTTTCAAGAATTTCAGCCAAATTATGAAATAAGCAATCCTATGACATACATTTTAACAAACTTCAGTCTAAAACCAAAAAAAAAAAAACAACCACAAGCTTAGTTCTATTGCAGCTGATATCAGAATTATTAATACATTCATTTTCTCTGTCTGTCTCCAGAATCATCCCTGAAAACAGAGTATTTGAGACCTACATTTATTTTCATATGTAAATTAACTTCATGGTAATTTTAGTTCTCTGAATTCATGACTCTGCATCTCTGCATGCCATTGTGTTTAATTGTATTAATTATTAATAGAAAGATTGAAGGAAATCTCTACTTCGCAGGCTATTTCTTCAGAAACCAATAAAGAATTCAAGGACCTTCTCTGAGGACTACAGAAATCTTTGAAAAAGCAATTTTAAAAGCAATAATATTTTTAAGATAAAGGCAGAATGGGAAAATCAATTTCTAAAATGATAATATTTCCCTTATGGAAAGTATACAAAATTAGTAAACTGGTGTTGCCTCAGAAAGTAGGCTCAAAATACTTTCAGGCTTTTCACTCCTTACATTTATTAATCCTATGAAGTTAATGCATTTGCACAGAGACTTCTATAGAACCTGAATTTGATTTACTTTGAATCAATGTATTTTATTTGATGAAAATGAATCCATTAAAAATTTCTCTTTTTAATGCTTAAGAAATTTCTTCTTCCTCAGTTTCAAACAACCATACCAATTGTAAAGAACAAACATCATGAATAGGCTAGCACTGACAATAAACACAGAAACAAGATAAGTGACATTAGTTACTTTCTCCACTCTGCCACCAGGCCTGCTTATGACACAAACAGTGGTGTATTGACGTCAGTAAACTCACTATGATGGGTGAATAAGGTGGAGTAACACGTGTTTGGTTAGACAGGCTCTCATCTGTGCCATCATTTGAAAATCTTTTGTTAAAGTCAGTCCACCAACCAACTCTAATAGTAGTCCATACCTTCCTTTTCTTTCTTAGTATAGTAGTTCTTATTTAGAATGAGTCCCTGCTTTGGAGAATCTCCCATTTCACTCCAGTGACATCCTTTATACAGTATATGTACTTATGCCTCATTCTTTGACATCACACTAGTTTAAGACGAGGTTAAATCCCTTTATGGAAACTCAAGGTATGACATCTGACTGGTCACAGATTATATATGTAACAAAACTGACAAAGTCATAAGGCAAAACAATTTACAGTTGTATTAAAAATGCAAATACATTTCCTAGATGTATGTTGCTTCCAAATGCGACGTGTGCTAGGAATAAGCAGGTCCACAACTTCGTAGGTGAGACTGGCAAGACGGCTTTATTATGGTGATTTGTAAAAGAACACAGCTGAATAAGTCAAAAGCAAGCAAAAAGAGACTCCAATATAAAATGGTTTCCGTCTTATATAAGGTAGGGTAGGGAAGGTGCTAGAACAAAAGGAGGAGTTAAGATGGAGCATGTAAATTATAACCACAAAGGGAAAACATAACCATACATGGATAACTGCTGCAATGCACCAAATATTGACTAATAGGAAAATGAGGTTTACATAAATGAGAAATAAGAGATAATACATGAAAAGATAATACGATAAAATACGAAATACAACATAATACAACATAAGGCTTACATACATATTCTCAAACTGTCTACAAAAGTCCACATCTGCTTATCTTTGTGAGGAGGAATGCATTCGTCTTTTGGGTATCTCCAATATCCAAGTATATTGCTTCTCAACATACTTGGAGCCACATGGGCTTTGAGTTTATCTCCAGGGTTGGATTAAGCCAATTTGAAGTTGGTTAACAAGTTGGTTAACAAGTTAACAAGCTGAAGTTAACTACAGAGAAAAAAAATCTTGGCCTATAACTAGAGTCTGTAGAGCTTATGTTTTAATTATAGTTTTTATGAAGTTTACAGAGACTGTAGGGGCAGAATTTAGTAATTCAAATGCACCTAAAATCAGCAAAATGGCAGATTGAGTCTGAAGAAGCCTGGATCATCGATCAGAAATTTTTAAATCAGTTGCCTTAGCTCTGTTCAGTCTAAGTGATGATAGCTATAACACCACCATATTAATGCCACCAGAGAGACCATTCACCAAATAACAGCCAAGAGGGGAAGCAGCATCTCACTTTGACATTTTGAAGAGTTTAGTTATAAATGGAACGTATAGAAAAATACGGTACACTGCGTACACTCTGACCTCTGTGCAGAATGGACCTGAATTCACTGTAATTTTCAGGAGTCAGTACTCCCGGCACAATATTTTACGCTAGATGTCACTGCAATAAAAGTGTCTTCATTTCTGGAATAAACTCTTTACAAAGAAAATCAATTTATCTTCTTTTAAAAGGTATTTGGTATACTCCAAGCTCAGGTTATAATATGGTCATTCCAGCATTTCCGTAGGATTTTCTCTTACCTCCATTTGGCTCTAATATTTGTGGTTATCAATGCCACATGAGGAAAAAAGTCATTGATTATCCAGGAAATTATTCCAAAGATCATATAAGGCAGAATAGAAATCATCAGCACACAAAATTATTCCTTAAATGTCTGGCAAGAAAGAAAAGTTCTGTTCACAAGAAAAATTTGGACAGTAATACCTTTCATAAGGAATGTTCATAAACTTCTCTGAAACCTCAAGAGACAGAACTAACCTAATATTCACTTTCTACAGAGAATTTGGAAGTGACAGCCCTATTAGCAAACTAATTAGCAATCCATTATACATGGCTAAATTAATTTTCATGACTTAATTATAAACCCTTTATGGACTTAAAATTTTCAGATGCTCCATTTTTAATAAGACAGGTTGCATTATAACTCATCACTATGAACCACTAATTTAAATGACTAGAGCAAGTGATACTTTAAAATATTAATGATCATATATCATACTCCTTTTAAATAATAAAATACCAACCAAATGCATTCTCACTGCTTTTATGTTACAGTACAAATACAACTATATTTTAATACAGGTATGCAATTAAATTTTTGCAAGTACACATTGATCTGGAATCTGCTTGCAATAAGATATAATTGGATTGTCAGGATATTGCTTTCAGTGGTGCAAACGTTGTTCATTCAGCACAGTCTCGCGAGATATATATCCAGCTAGAAAATAATACAGACAAGTCACTGTGGACCTGTAAAGCCAAATAGTTAATGATCAGGATTTAACGTTCACACCATACTCATTCCAGTGGTGGTGGGGTTTGCTTTTTAAACTTTGGGCTAACTCTAACCTTACCTGACTGAATGACAATTTGCATCTGAAGCTGCTCCTGGAGCACATCTCCCAGCTCAGTTTCATCCAAAAGAAAGCCAAAAAGGATACTGAAAGGATCAACTGAAACGCTTTGAGATGTGAACAAAAGCATAAATACGGAATGAGCAGATTTGCCTCAAACCAAGTTCACATACCCCTGCGATCAACAACCTGACATTTTGTCGAGAGACTTTTTGTTGAAATCTGATAACAAAATGGAAATTTCACACCTGTTACTGCTGAAACCAAAATCTCTGAAATCTCTGAGGACACCAATTGCTCTGTAGAGTCAAATGATCAAACCATTCTGATCCATAAATTTTTCATCTGGAGAAGAAAATTATTTGACTTTAAATGAGGGGAAAAAAACCCCAACAGACAGACCTCTCAACTGCTTATAGATTTTTAAACCAAGAAGTAGGAATAGACTCCCTCCCAAGACAAATTCCAGTAGTATGGGAGCACAAAATATCCACTGAAATTTCCCCTTGTATATTACTGCCATCATCTGAAGAAAAATTTTCTCTGTAATGGTCTTTCCTACTCCATTCTAAGAGAACATGGACTGTCATGATGGGCAGTGCAGAATTTAGATGATAAGGCACAGGTCATACTGCCTGGAAGAAGGAGCAAAAAGATGCTCTGAAATAACACTGCAAAGTCACAAAAGGCACAAGAAAGTGCGAAGAAAATAGACCATGGAACACTCTGATCAGTTGCCCAATTGGTCAAAGATAAAGACAGATTTTACCTTAGTTCTAGTCCAGTCCCTCCTTCAGTACTGCAGATTGAGTCAACAATAATAGTCCTGAAACTTACCGTTTCTCTTACTACTAGCTTGCAACCAGACTCTCTTCCTTTGACCACCTCTCACAGTCAAAACAGAGGGTTCTACCTACAGCCTCTTCTGGGCTGTCTGCTCCTTCCCTCTGGGAAGAAACCTCTGGATTCTTCCAAGAGAACTCATATCAAAGCTGAGAGACTACTTAATTCTTACAGACAGCATGGTTAGAACACTGGTAAATTTGAGAGCCACCAACACATTGTTCTTCACTGTTAAGCCAATAAGCCTGATGCCCTGAAAGTCTTTGGACAACATGGGGAAGTGTCTATTTCAAAGGCTCTTTCAGCATTTCGTTTCCTGAAGCTGTTGGCTAGACCGCCAATACAGTTCAGAAGCCAGGTAAGAGTCATCGTTTCCTTACATGTGTCTAGGAATGTATTGAGAAAGACATTGTCCCATACTCTTAAAGGAAATATATAAATGCAATAGATCCCCTGTTCTCAACTCAAATAACAGCCTGATACTGGCTGAAGAGTACTTCAGTACTTCCTTAGGGTAGCCAGCTGTTGTCACCAGTTGTAGTGGGTTGTTTCCTTTTCCTGGGAGAAAACATAGGATAAGTCACCTGATTCGTATTGACTTGGAAGATATTCCATACAATGTTACATCAGCTCAGATATAAAGAGGGAGGAAGGAAGTAGCTTGCTCTCTTTCTGTGATAGCTATCCGGAGGGACAGCTGCTCCTTGGAGGTGAGAGAAAGAGCATTTTGCTTATTGTGGGAAGTGCAATTTTACTGTTAGTTTCCTTTGTTTATGTGTTTGTAGTGTTATTAGGGTGTTTTTTTTCCTTTTTCTCTGTGTAAATATAAAACTGCCTTTCTTGGTAGATCCTGGGTTCTTTTACATTTTTTTTTTATCTCCCCTTTTTCCCTCGGGGGGGGGGGGGGGGGTGAGGGAATCTGTGCAACCTCGGTGGACACCTGGTGTTCAGCCAAAGTAAAATACCACAGAGGTGCAGGGTAAGATACGCTCTCCTAGCGAGCCCAGGCATTCCCAAACAGCCGTATGTGTGCATATCCCATTCCTCACCCCAAACAGCACAGTACAGCTGTCCACTCTTAGATCAAGACAGCATTCCTCTGCCCCACTCAGAGCCATCATCCCCTTTCAGTGAGCTTATTTTACAGCCACTGGAAGAAAAGTTTTATTCTTCCTTCTTTTTCTAAGCTGAAAAATGGCCACTTGTTTGCAGATACACAGACAAAAAATTTGCTTAAAAATTTCAGTTGATAATTCCATGAAATCAGCAAAAGATTTTGAAGATGTCAAAACCTGCTACCTGTGAACTACGTGTAAGAAAAATCTGATTTTGTAGTCTTAGTCCTCAAAAGTTGTGTGTTGGAAAAATTACCATACAATACAACTCTTCTTTCTCACTGGAAAAATACAGATTTTTTCTTCTCTCAGTCAGCTTCTTCAGTCAGAAATCTGCTAAACATGAAATTGCACATATGAATGTTTCAAGATTAATGTTTCTCTTTTGGTTTTCCACCTCCTAATTTATAACTTAGAGGAAGTTAGAATTATGCAGTTACTTACTAATTTCTTACCAGTTCAATGTTTTGATCAACAGTTTTACATTATTTAGCAGCCAATAAAAATGCAAAATAGTTTACTGTGCCTGAAAGGTAGCTTTCATATTTCAGATAGCTATATCTACATTTTAGTAAACTATAATTATTCACATACTTTGAAGATGTTGATAAAATGGATCTTTGCAAATGGATATAGGTTTTCTTATTGAGTGACCTCTAGATTTCTCTCTCACTGGATTAAGACAAGTGACAGAGGTCAGTGACATGCGTATTGATGAGCCTGAAATGCAAAGTTAAGAGCTGGATTTAAACTCCGTTCTAATCAAGTTTTTCCCACATTGTTGTGAAGAACATGGAAATAGTTTTAATAGAGACAAGTAAAGAAAGCAGAAATGTCTATAGTAAAGTTAACTTTCACGTAATTTTGTATCCCTGTTTTTTTCCATCATGTTGGAAATATATAAAAATTTAAAACTTTCTAGACAAAAAAATGAAAAACTGATCTGAGAATACTGGCAGAGTCTTAAGGCTGCTATGGATACATGGTTGTGCCAATGGTGTGTTTCTTTCCTGATGAAGAAGAAATATAAATATATCTGTTATTTACAAGTATGTTATTTCATCCATCAAGGCTGCACTGAACAGACTGCACTTAGTAGGTAGGTGAAGCATGGCAGAGAGTGACGAAACTGAAAAATTACTCCCACTTCAGCTATGCTAATTCTGAGCCACGTTTACAGTGTTTACAACCACTTTTAAGGTAATGCCTCCAAGAACACAGCTTTAATAAAATTGCATCGGAATGTTCAAATTAAAGTATTCCTTTTCAGCTTATTTTTAACAAATAAAAGGAATTCAAAAACCAAACTCAAAAAAAAAAAAAATGATTTTAAAAGCTCAAAGGATTTCAAAAGTCCAACAGTAATGTGAAGTACTAATTTATCTGAAAAAGGTTTACATGATTATAAAGCCCTATTTCTGTGACACTAGTTGTATAATGAGAATAGCTCTTTGAAGTCAGTACTACAAGTGAAAATCATTTAATAATATCCAACAATGGGATGCAGTAAGTTTCACTATTTCCTAGTATTTAACTCCTTCAACTCCCTGTAGAGAAGAGGTGGATTCCTCTGAAGGACAATTTAAAACAGGCAGCTGATTTAAATGCTTGGAAAATTTCCCTGAAAGCTTAGACATTTCCCTTTACAATCAGAACAATAGTATGACATCTGTCATGCCAGGGTTTGGCAGCATGGATAACCTCAAGCTTCCCCAAGGTATACTTTTGTGTTAATAGTTGATAGGTGGAAGCAGCTACCATCTTAAACATCCTTGATTTAACTGAGGAAGTAGAGACCAAGATTTGTGCGAAAAACAAAGTTTCCAGGACAGTAAAATATGTTCTATCCTGACATTTTATGATTCCATAAGGGGATATTGAAAGATATTAAAAACTAGACATCACAGCAAGGCTTCATTGCAAGCACTGATCTGTGGTTGCGACAGATTAGGTGACTACAGGAACAGATTACTTCTTGGTCTTTGGTAGATTTTCCCTTCAACAAGAAGGCCTGTATCTGTCTCCACCCCTATCCTGGGGTTAATGAATGTCTGCAGCTTCACACAGGGGGAAGAAAAGATCTAACGAGCCCAGTGTGGTCCCCTTCTGCCAAAGATGAGGGCAACGTGAGAGCTGAGGGGCATCTGCTCAAGCTGTCCCTTTCTGTTGCCATGTTACACACTCAGAAATGGGTTTGTACTCTGGAATGATACCTTTACATGGAAATTCAGTATCAACCCTATTTTCCCATGCTGTAATGACAAATATTTGCCTCTTGGCCTTTTCATGAGAGAGACTGAGAAAAACTTCCTTCAGACCTAATGACAGGTAGGCACTGAGGTACGTAGTCTACTCCTACCCCTTGGTCTAAGAGAGAAGGGTTTGCTCTACAGAGAAGGGTATGAACCTGAGAGAGTGCTTTCTGTAGGGTATGCCTGCTGTGTGATGAGTGGGTGGATTTCTGACAAAGTTATTGAAAGAGGAGCTGCTATATTTGTTAGCTACATATACATACTCTGCTACTGTAATTTTCTCTAACTTTATGATTCTGTCCCATTCATGTTAACAAAATATTTCATTACTCTTATTTAGTGGAGATTTTCTGACTTGTAAGGAAATCCTGGCAGGCTGTACCAACTTTCCCACACTTATCATAAGAGGCTTAAGTTTATTTCATTATTTTCTTGTGCAATCTAGAAATATTGGATTCAGACAGGTTTTCCAAACCCAGGAACATTTTGGAGAAGCAAAATGTGGATTCAGTGTAGAAGATTTTAAGGAAGGGAAGGGTCCTTGAAGGAGGAAAAATGTTGCATCCAAGTTCTCCATGAGTTTACTCACCCAAGGAATTAGGCCTTGTGCTTTTACCATTTCTGGGTTCTTTTCTTAAATCAGTCCCTAGGATTCAGTGCATGCTGCCACAACTTTGTCTCCGCTATCCAGAACGTAAAAGGTGATAGGCTAGAAAAATTTTATTTTTATACAATAAGATATTATTATTTTAACATTGTTTTGAAATCAAATATAAGAGAAAAATATTTTAAAAACAACTCTTTGTGTATGGTTCTCTACTCTAAAGGTGTTAGTACAGATGAAGTCTATGTAAGTAACTCCAGAGAGATTTGTATCTTGGCCAGGTGGCAACTGAAAGAATGACCTTTTCTTTAAGCCTGTCACAGTTCTGTTTCTGTTGTTGGCTTTGGTCTTTCTAGTTAAAGCAGATCTGTGGAGGAGATCTAGACAAAATCAGCAGTGTTTATTGTCCTTAAACTGATGACTGTTTTGGACAATAGTTCAAAAGACAAAAAGTATTCAACGTAGTTGCTTAACAATTCTCAGATATCAATACATATTTCATAGGGTCTTGAGCCTTTCCTTCACTATACAACTGTTTCAACTCAATCTAATATCCACTTTGTATTAAGCAGAGGACCCCAGGGACAAATAAAAATTATTCCACAGAAAAAAAAACTAGGCACTGAAGAAAGAGACTTGGATGAGTTGTTTTGAAGCTATTTGATATAGATTATATTTTTCATACCAATGCAATCTATAATTATTTGTTAGATCTTTCAAGTTTAGTAAATTCAGTGGATTTGTTACTACGAAGATGATTTCTTTTGGAACATCCCATCCAAACCAATAAAATTTATTAGGAATGGGCAAGTTACTCCACCTACACAATTTTTTAGACTCAGCCATTAGAGTTTTTGCTTCAATTACATAAAAACTCAAGATAACCTTATGGCTTATGTCATTGTTTACTCTGCACATAAACGAGACGTTAAGCACACTACAGTGGTTGGGGCCATGAAAGCATTTGTATGCTGCCAAACATTCCCATTCTTAAGACACCTACATGGACAATGCCTTAAAAAACTGTTGTCCATACCCAATGTCAGCAGTATCTTACAATGAGGTGTCAGTAATATCTGGTCACCTTCACTTGACTTCACAGGCTGACAACAACAGGTGAGTGATTGGCAAGTGGGACCTGGAATGAGACCCTATGCAGAGGTCACAAACAGCTAACATAAATGTCTCAGCTGTCTAAGTGAATTAAAAAAATTCAAACATGCATCTGCTTGTTATGGTAACCATGCAAAAATTAACAAATCCTTTTAATGTATTTTTAACATAATCTCTCCTATGATAACTATATTGTTTTCCATTTTGTAACTCTTGTAGCCTTCAGGAGCAATTATACATAGTTGCTTTCATATAATTTTAATTGAAGACAATCAAACAATACAAATCATATTTGCCAAATGCAACTTAAAAATTTTTTAGGCATAATTAAAAATTATGTTCAGTTTGTTACTTCAAAATCTGAAGAGGATTTATGGCACAGAACTCAAATTTCCATCTCAGCCTGTCTCAGGTCTCCAGCTTGTGTTTCTTCTAGCAAAAACATTTCTGAATTACTAAATTAAGAATATTCCATAGTTGAATTCACAGTCTCAAACTGTTTTAGCTAAATAATAAAGATGATAATTTTCTAATCCAAATGGCATTAGGCCAGGCATGATGTAGGTGCTATCAGAAACACATACTACACAAGGATGAATTAATCATTGGACCAAAACTTTGTGGATGTTTAAGAATCAGGAATCACAAGATTATTTAAATTTCATAACAGAAGACAGATCCCCATTGTAATGCAAACTAGGTTCTTCAATAAGGCTAATTTTCTAAATCTGAAGATCATTAATTTGAAGTAAAATAATCAAGGAAAGATGGGACTACATGTAAGTAGCTGCTTAAGAGAGAGATTTAATGAGGGTAGAAACTTCTGAAATATTTCAAATAATATATATTTTGATATATCAAATTAAAAAGGAGTAAAATATTTAGGGAATTTATCTCTGGGAAAACAGAGATAAATAAAAGGTAAAGTAAATAGGAATTTAAACTTTTTAAAGTATATTTATAGCAAAATATATTGTAATAATGGTATAACCTCACATTTAAACAGACTTTCAATATTTACAATAGTGTGGAAAACTAAAGGTGTTTGTTAAACTTTATGATATGTGTTTAAAAAGGAAGCAGAATGAGGCATTCAAAAGATCCTGGATGTACATATGCACTGCAAAATGAGAGGCTGGAGAGCAATGTAATGGAAAGGGACCCGGGGGTCCTGATCAGTGGCAAATTGAACATGAGTCAGCAGTGCCCTGGCAGCTGGGAGGGCCAACCGTGTCCTGGGGGCATCAGGCAAAGCATCGCCAGTTGGTTGAGGGAAGGGACTGTCCCACTCTGCTCTGCACTGATGCGACCTCACCTTGAATATTGTGTGCAGTTTTGGGTGCCACCATGTAAGACATTAAGCTATTAGAGAGCATCCAAAGTAGGGCAACAAAGATGGTGAAGGGCCTTAAGAGGAAGCCTTGTGAGGTCACTTAGACTGTTCAGCCTGGAGAAGAGGAGACTGAGGGGAAATCTCATCATAGCCTTCAACATCCTCATGGAGGGAAGTAGAGGGGTAGACACTGGTCTCTGTGGTAACCAGTGACAGGACCAGAGGGAATGGCATGACAGTGTGTCAGGGGAGGTTTGGGTTAGACATTAGGAAAAGATTTTTCATGCAGAGGGTGGTTGGGCATTGAAACAGGCTCCCCAGGGAAGTGGTCACAACACCAAGACTGACAGAGTTCAAAAAGCATTTGGACAATGCTCTCGGGCACATGGTGTTATTCTTGGGGTTGTCGTGAGCAGGGCCAGGAGCTGGACTTCAATGATCCTTGTGGGTCCCTTCCAACTCAGAATGTTCTGTGATTCTGTGAAGTGATTTGCAGTTTGATTTACAGATCACTAGTAATTGGAAATGTCAAACAGCCCTGTGAAGTGTAGAAACTTTTAAAATTAAGCCCTTAGTAATTTACACCTCAAAACATCTGGATGAGCTTATTTCTGGTTTCAGAATTGCAGGGACATTAAAGAAGACTGGAATAATGCTAGTGCTCTGCAGATACTCAACAAGGGTGGTGGCAGGTAATTATAGGCTTGGTAGCCTGCCAGTAAACCGAGGAAAAAATAAAGAAAAGTTGATATGAGATTCAATTAATAAATACAGAATAATAATTTATGACAGCCAAAATAATTTTACAGAAGATAGGTCTCATCAAATTAATAAATTTTGTATGAGACTATAAGAATTATAAAGATGCAATAGTCTGGAGAGATATTTGAACCTCCACTAACTGACAATGATCTCGTTTAAGAATTAGCACTACAAAAGATCAATCTTTTGTGAAATAAACTGAGAACTATTCAATAGTTAGGTATCAGAAAGCAGCTGCATTTGTCCTTTGTCTTATAACTCAGTATGTTAGTAGCATTCTTCAGGGTTTGATGTCAGACTTGATGTTATTCAAAAGAATAATTAATATTCCAATGCAGATATACAACTACTGATAATAAAAGTGTTTGGTAAACCACTAAATAAGAATAACATCAATGTCATCAAACTTGCTTACTATTCAAGCACTCACAAAACAAAGGCTTGACGTGTTTAGGAAACATTTATGTCAGAAAATCTCATAGAAATGGCAACCATGCTGAGGGATACTAAAATGACGTTTTCCTAATAATGTGTCAGGAACAGCTCACCAGGAGTCTATAATGTGAATTTCACAGTTTCACAAACAACAGAATAATGATCAGTAAAATTCCTTTAGAAATTAGGAAACAAGACCAAAAAAAAAATGGTCAGTTTTCCTAATTAAAGTAGTCATTAATGAAATCTTACAGGGACCTGTACTGAGCCAATTTTTCTCTCTTATATATGCAGACAAAACATGGAAAAGAAGATGAAGCCTCATGTGAAACAGGTTGCTGATAAAATGTATAATCCAGGCTATGAAAGATGAGGGCTGACTGCCAAGATCTTACAGTAACAAACATATGGTCCTGCCAAGATCTTACAGTAACAAACACATGGCCCAATGAAACGTAATGTAGATAAACATAAAGCAAGGTACCAAAGTAGTTAAACCAAACAACATCAAACCAAACAGACAAAAGGAACTTTCAACATCACCAATACTATGTATTTTTAATTCCTACATCTTGAAAAATTAATAATTTTTTTCTGTGTAAGAAAGCTTTGATTAAAAAATTTCAAAATTGAAGCTGATACAAGAAAGAATTCTTGAAAAGTTTCAGCCAGAAGACTTATTCTGTGCTAGAACTGCAAACAACTGAAAATGGGGAGCATATCAGGAAGTGCTAGACAACATGAAGTGTTTTCTGGTATTATCTCTGCTCTGTTGAATATTAGTGGTATCTTGCCCATCATCCCAGGATTTCTTGAAGATTGTTTTCATCTACTGGGTCAGAGTGTCCAAAGAGTTTGACAATGTCTGCTCTAATTTTTCCACCAACCTCGCTCATTTTATTGCATCCATTGCATCCTTAATGGCTGTATAAAAAATGTTGATTCAAACTTTTTAGAAGTTTGAAGACAGGTAAACTTTCTTTTAAAACCTAGCATAATAATACGAAGTGACAAATATCACCATTTTGAACTATATTTACTATGTTCTGAATCTCCTAGTCACAAAACTAAATCAAATTAGCTTCATAATTGATACAGTCAGAAGGAGTGACAAAATGGATGAAGCAGTAAACTGATGTTGAGCATTTATCTTGAAGTGGTGGGAGGTACCCACGGCTCTGGGAAAACTGATAATTTTACTAATGTTGGTAGACAAAATGAAACAGATTAGAATGTAAATCACAATCACAGGTCCACTGAAAGGGAAGAATAACTGCAAATGCTTTGGATGCTAAAATGAGACAGACAATTTGCAACATAGCATGAGTCACCTTAGGCAGAATATTAGAACAACTACAAGATCTACAGCATGAAGCAAAGCTATTGAACAGTTGTCACATGAAAAATAATGTTTGGCAAGAGTTACCATGAACAGCATATTAAACCTGAGTTGGCATTATAAAATGGTAACACAAATGACAAGCAAGTTGCACAGGAAACATGGAGAAGGCAAGCAATTTATTCTTTCACTATGGGCACGTGAACATTAGGAAAACTGACAACCCATTAAACACACAGACTAATTTCTTACCACCCACCCACAGAGGTTGGGCCATAAAAGCTTCTGTCGCACAAGCAGGCTAAAGGTGCTGTTATACGGACATTAACAAGACTTCTGATCAGAAATCTGTGCAAATATTGCAGCTGACAAGCCAATGAAGTTGTCAGCACAGGTTGTAGGGTAGACAGAACTCCAGCCAGACATCTCAGCATGATAAGCTCATGGAAGAGGTGCAGCCAAAGCAGAAACAAGTGGGAGGAAGTTAATGACGAATTCTAAGCTCTGATATGAATCGTCATGTAGCTACAAACCAAACTGAGTAAACACTAATCTGGATTTCTCTACTTCACTTTTCACTTATTTGCAAGAGCTCAACCTTGTGAAGTTGTCAGTCAGCCAACAAAAAGTATCAAGGAAATGTAGAAGGACTGATGCAAGTGGAAGGAAATAACTATTTTCCCCTATTGAGCAGGAACCCCAGATTAATTTCACCTTCACAACCTTTCACTACCAGCTAAACCAAAAGGAAAATCTTGAGGAAAAGCAACAAAAAAGACTGCACCAGCAATTTATGACTGAAGCCCTTTCTCCATAGAGAAGCAGAATCACTAGAATTGCTCAAGCTAAGAGAGATTTATTATTATCTTCATCACCACATGCTTAGGGAAGAAGAATGGCTTGCAGGTTTTCTCCCTATAGATATCCATAGCAGAATGTGAAAGTTAGGTGATAAGAGGAAAAGGAGACCCTTCTGAAGATTCTTGGTGCTTGAAAAATAAATGGGACAGGAGGAAGAAGACATGAAGATTTTGTGGAAAGTTCAGGTTGCCTCCTGAATCTAAATAATACTGTAATGTTCTGGAAATACTGAAGCATTAGAAACTGCAGAGTATCATAAAATCAGGCACATGATCTACTGCTTTTCCTCACTTACTAAATTTTGCCACATTTGTTTTCCAAGTAAAAATGAATTCTAATTAACATGCCACAGTGCAACTCAAGGCAGAAGAGATGGAAGGGAGCAGAAAATATGGAACAGAGCTAGCATTGGTACACACATCTAAGGACATCTCTATAGCCCTGTTGTTCTCTTTTCTTGTACCTCTCACTGACTCCTCTCTATACAGGCATCTGTCTGCAAAGGTAGCTCTTGCTAATTTAATTTTTAGCTGCAAATAGATAATATTGTGGGACAAACACATGAAATGCAACCTGGCTTTGGCTCTGTGTTTCAAAAATGAAAACATCAATTATAATAAGATACTTAATTCTTGAAAAAGTGTGATACCACCTTTTGTGTGGAGATCAGACATATTTGGTGTTAATGCAGCTTGTGTGACAAGGGATTGTGTTGCAAGTTGCTAGGCTGCTGGGCAAATTCAGCTTTCCCTGTCTTTGATGCCGGAAAAGAGACCTCAACACCGGCAAGGAAGCTCTTGGAACTTCACAAGGATTGAGCCAGAGTGAGAACACTAGGAAGTACTTTGATTTCTAGCATTTTAGGTCTGACTCATCGAGACTTGACATTTAAAGCCTTATTCAAACATGAACATTTTCAAGAGTAATAAAAAGGGAACCAGTCTAAAAGAGCTTTTTATATCAAAGAGAAAAGAAATAACTTTGTGTTGACTGTCTGAAAAAAAGTGTGACAAAGCCTAATTACATTTATTCAAAATCTAGCCCAAATAAAACGTCAAGATGATGGCTCTCTTTCAAATTTAGAGCTGCATAAGAAACATACAGGGAAACAGACTGTAATGGATATAAACAAATTCAAGCACGGACTAAGGGAAAAGCTGATAGAAAAAGAAAGTACACAGTTTTCGTAAAAACAACACCATGACAAATCAGAGGAAAATCAATATAATCTTCCAAAATGTGTAATGTAGTTTGCCTTCAAGGGGACATTTTAATTTGGTTTCAAGGAATGAAGAGGGGTACAGAGACATGGGGAATGAGGGGTGAGGCAGAAGGAAGAATTTCATAGAAATTACTACCCTTCCTAAGTATCATGGGTTTAAATGGCAGCAGAAGAACATTAACCTGGGCTTTCAGTCAAATTCAGATGCTCAGCTTCACTCTCAGGATCCCCTGCAGAACTGAGCTCAAGCTGTTACTTGAAGCAAAAAAAGCCAAATTGTTGTCTCTTCTCTGAAATAAAGGTATATTGCCCAAATTATTTCCACTTGTGAAGCAAAAAAAACCAAGAGCAAATGAACAAAAGGGCCCATCAGAAAACGTTCAGGACAGAAATCCTGAGTGGAAAGGAAGAGTCATAGCTATAGAAAAAGGAAGAAATTAAGAACAACTCCTTAAATATTTCTCTAGTCTCTCTTACATATACCTTCTCCTTGCTTCCCCTCATACCAGCTAATTTCATTTTTAAATCAATTTCTGCCTGTCCTTATTTTTCTCTCCCCTCTCTTATCCTTTGGCAACTGGGTTCAATTTCATAGGTCTTAAGACTGGCAGTACTCAAATCCTTTGCAGTTTACCCTTTAGAGACTCTAAACCATTTGATGTACCACAAATGAACACAGTACCTCCTCGGGGATTAATCCTGCTATCCTTCCACTGAGATATCTCCCAGTGTAAGAGTCATGTTGCTTGTTTATCCAGAGAAAGATTATAGAAATAGTGAGGCTATAACACCAACTAAAATAACTCCAGTGTCATCATTAAAACACGCTCTAATTAGGATTGAAAGAAGTAAATCAAAAGTCATTATAAAGCTGCTTCTTTCTACATACTCTAGATGAGTCATCAAAAACATATAAGCATGTTGGATACACCAGTATTTAGGTAGTATCTCTGCAACATCACAAAGCACAGGGAAGCTTTATTAAAACAAGGAACTTGAGATTTCTGTCCAGTTCCAATTACAAACTCAGTTCTGTAACTGCCAGCTGTCAAGTCAGAGCTGCCAAAGTGAAGAGGAGCAGATGGCATAGACCCATTTAAGGCTCGGAGTTTTGAGAATGGGTTTGGGGGATTGCACAGAGGGTTTTTTTCTTGTGCCAAATAAAGTACTAGGGGATTTTTCAGCATCTATAGGAAAATATAATTTCAGGGCAAATAAAAGACAATCCAAAGTCTCAAGCAAAATTAGCAGATACTTAAACTCCAATAAATTTTCTCACCAGTGGGAATTATTATAGCAAATCCTCCTTTCTGAATAGTTTCTCAATTTAATATAAAAAAATCTGCAAAACCTCAAGTCGTTTCATAAAATCTCTTCACTCATACAAAAAGAAAAACCATTTAAAGAAGCATTTAAGACTGCAAATAAATCTTGGCTCTGAGTGCAGTTGAGAAATGTCAGACTGCAAAATAAAGACACTAAATTAACAGAAATAATTTTATTTTCCAAATGTCTGTGTTACTGTTCACATAGAAATCTTACACATGGACTTCTATTAGAAGGCTAAAGGATTTTCATCATGGGCAAAGTAGCAAAATAAAACTGTTTATTACCGATTCAAGTCCAAAGGAGAACAAGTTTTAAATATCTTCCCTCTGAAATCACCAAACTCTTCTTTGCTCGGAACAAAATCCAGAATGATGCTGAGGATCTGATTCTTCTGTTTTAAAGGGAACCGCAGTTGACCCACACATCTTAAGACGATATTGTAAGGGACTGTTGAAGAGCTCTTCATACTCTAATTCATAAGTAACGAGCATTAAGGATGAGTTTTGATACGTGAACAACTTCAGTCCAAGAAACTGCTGTAATGGTTTTGCGTGGGGTGGTTTCTTTGAGAAGCTGCTAGAAGCTTTCCCCATGTCTAATGGAGCCAATGCCAGCCAGCTCCAAGACGGACCTGGCGCTGGCTGAGGCGGAGCCCATCAGCAGTGGTAGTAAGGCCTCTGTGATAACACATTTGTGAAAGAAAAAAAAAATTATTGCATGGAGGTAATTGTGCTCAGAGAAGAGAGGAGCGAACATACGTGAGAGGAACAGCCCTGCAGACACCAAGGTCAGTGAAGAAAGAGAGGGAGGAGCCAGAGCAGAGATTCCTCCACAGCCTGTGGTGAAGACTATGGTGAGGCAGGCTCTCCCCCTGCAGCCCGTGGGAGTACCCAGGGGAGCAGAGAGCTACAGCCTGTGGAGGAGCCCCACACTAAAGCAGGTGGATGCTTAAAAGAAGGCTATGGCCCTCTGGAAAACCTACACAGAAGCAGACTCCTGGCAGGACCTGAAGACCTGTGGGAGACCTATTGTGAAGAGTTGTAGTCCATGGGAAGGACTCACATTGGAGAAGTTCATGGAGGGCTGTGTCCTGTGGGAGGGACCCCACTCTTGAACAGTGAAAGAACTTCTCTCCCTGAGGAGGAAGAAGCAGCAGAAACAACATGTGATGAACTGACCATAACCCACATTCCCATCCCCCAACACCACTGAGGGAGAAGGCAGGGAATGAGGTGGAGAATCAGGAATAAAGTTAAGCCTGAAAGGAGGGAGAGGTGGGAGAAAGATTCATTTTAATTCTCATTATCCTACTCTGATTTTACTTGGTAACAAGTTAAATTAATTTCCCAAGTCGACTCCACTTTGCTCCTGACAGTAATCAGTTTGTGATATCTCCTTGCCCTTATCTCAACTCATGAACCTTTGGTTATTTCTCTCCCCTATTCATTGAGGAGGGGAATGATAGCGCAACTTTGGTGGATACCTGGCATCCAGCCAGGGTGAAAACACCACTACTGTGAGAGCAGGAGGCCCCTTATGTGCCAGTATAGTGCTGTTCTGGATACTTCCTGCTGAAAACATGGTAGCCAATGAGATCATACCATTTTCCCTAAACAGACTCAGTTCTTTCCTTTTGAAACCTGATTCCCTTGAGACCCTTTCAATCTCTGCTTGTCTGTATCATTGCTATATTGCAGTACTTATGCAATTTCCCGGAACAGTTCTTGAAAATGGCTGTTTTCCTTTATGCATCTGTGCAACATCAAGTTGTTGCAAACCGCGTAGCAAAGCAGGGGCAGATGACAAGAAACATACTCCTAAGTGTACAGATGAATAGGTCAGTAAGTTCATATAACCTGCTGTGAAAGAATTTAGAGGAAGGATGCAGTAATGTACTGAAAATAAAACTGTCCAAGTCTCTTTTTAAAACTCTAGGCCTAGGTTTCTCCTGCTCAACTTTCAATATTTTACTTGGAAACCTGTCTGCCCTATACCCTAAAACTACATTTTAAAACTATTAAATCCTTCTACATAATCCAGTACAGGTCAGAGAACAAGAAGCCATAGAAAGGAAATCCCTCTTCCCAATAGGGATTTTAATCCCTTCTTGCAAAAAAGGTGTCTATGCATCTCTCACATTCTGGGCAAATTCTTTAGCTCTTGTATTTACATGTGCTCATTCTTTAACAACACAATTAAAAAGCTTTAAACATCCCCTCCTTTTTCATTCCCCAACCTCAATCTAATTGTGAGAGAAAGGAACAAGCTCTAGATTGGGAATATAGAAGAATGGGTTAGATCACGAGAAAGATGTGGAGAATTATGCTATATAAATCAAAGCAGAGCAAATATTTTATTATTGTTATTGCCTTTACCAGGGATATAAGGCATTGAGCCAGGCCGAGGAGTTCCTCAAGCAATCAGCCTCCACTTATGGTCTCCTGCTGTAATCAGTGAAATAGATTTAGGACCAAAATCTTAAGTCCACTAATTTATATACCCTCTGTTATTCTCTTAGACCTTGTAGAATTTGGCCCTAAAACAGAAAATCTTTCCTTTGAAAATGGGTGCAGGGGGCCGGAGGCAGTGATTAATGATGGTATATCAAAGGAATGAAACACAGAGATTACACAATGAAAATACAACCTCTAGGAAAAAGATGAAGGTATAAGAGGTAAATAAATGAGCTAAAATACCCCTCTGTATAGGCAGATCTTTTTGCAAAGTAGCTACATTTTCTGGCATTTTATTTACTGAACTATCAGGCTACAAAAACCACACACAATTATCAGCTATATCCATCTCAATATCACATTTCTTTCTCACTGAGGATTTAAATTAAAAATCATCCTTTAAATTCTCTTTTTTCCTTTGATGTCTAAAAATTATTATTTTTAAACACATCAAGCAGGTCAAACAAAATATTTTTATCTTTACAGAAATACTATTTATGAAAATGTGGAGGTTTCAGAGGAATCACCAGTAAAATACTGTTAGAACTGAAACTCAGAAACCAAATATATCAGCTAGACACTCAGAGGGAAAAAAAAAAAAAAGAGAGAGAGGCACAGTAATGCAGTAGGGGAGTAAGTATACTTCATTAAGATCTAAAGATACTTCTTCCCATCTTTTTTTCTGTCCTACCAATAAATGGAGTTCTAGGAGAAGGAACAAGTTATTTGACTTGTGCTCTTTCCCACACCATAAGGCAACTAAGTCTTTTTCTCTGTGGGTGCTCAGTTCCTTCCACACATTGGACCAGATTTGCCACGTTTCTGCACTTTAAATAACCAACTGCACTTATATCATGCCAGCATAAAAAGCATGAAGTCAGTAAGAGGAAAGCCAGTTGCTCTGCACTAGTGCCCATGAGATGATAAAAGTCTTTTCCTGTTTCTCTCACTTCTGGCAAGGTTCATTTATACCATGTCTTTTCCCACCTGGCACAACTTAACTGTACCTTATTACCTCATTTTCTTCTCTTCTCTCCAAGTCTTATTTGCAAATGTACTCTGCTTTTTGCCTTTCCCTTCCCCAGTTTCTCCCCTGAATCTTTCAAAGATTTGAATTTGTAGAATGTTCTGCAACAGAGTGGAGATTTTGCAGGAAGGATGAATAGTATCCAAAAGACTGTTCCCCAAGAGTGCATAGGATCCATTACTGTTTTTTCTCCAAGTTCTTCTCAGAGTAGTGTATTTAAATGCTGTCTCATTCTCAGAGCAGACATCTGAACTCTCAGTCTAGCCCCAGACTGAATCTCACAAGAGGTAATAAGAGGTAATAAGAATCATCTTGAACATCTGATCTGCCTTAACCATTAGAAATGATGTTATCAGTAAATAACAAAAAAAAAATATTTCATTCTTAAAACCTCTCAGATCTACAGGAGATTTGGTCAGAATTATGGTTCTCCTACAACAAAGGGAAAAAAAAGTGTCTCAAGGCAAATAGTGATTTTTTTAACAAATATTTAGCACGAGGTTTCTGTTTGTAAAAAATTTTTTTCTAAAATAAAATACATTATGAGGTCCTAAGTAGTTCTTTCCCAGTTTTGCACTGATTAGCTATCTTGAAGATAACTAAGATATTCCTCATCCAGAAATATTAATCCCTGTGCATGAATAAATTCACTCAAGGTAATAGTTCTGTATTTCTAAAGTCACTCTTACATTCAAGCACTTATAAAATCATATCCGAAACCAGGAGCAACTAGATCCATAAGTGGGAAAATCAGTAAATAACTTTAGATTTTACAGATTCTAAAACTGTCAATAAAGTTTGTCCAAATAAAAATGTTTGCTGAAGTCTAGGATGAATACAGCAGAATAATGCAAGGTAGTTTAACAAAATCTGCCATTTGTATTCCTGGTCTTTCATCCAGTTAATCCTTCTGCTGCCAGAATAGTGAAACTGTGGAAAGTCCTATTTAACACAAAATTTACAGTCTGCAACCAGAAAAAAGATCATATTTTGGTTTGACAAGTTACATGGCTCCAATAACTGAATATTATAGTCCTTTTTCTTTTTCAGTCAAATTACATTTTATTCATGAGATAATAGTCAATTGTTCTAATTTTGTCAAAAATATGATAGGAACAATTAAATAACAGAAAAAATCATACAGAAGTGAAAGTATTAAAAATGTATAAAAATTGTTGAAGAGTAATCATTAAGAAATTCACACTTCGATTTTCTAAACTCTAGTGCAGTTGAAATTAGCATTTTCCCTTGAAACTAGATATAACATGTATGTCTTTTGGCATGGAGCTAGAAGTTGTTGTTCACCTTAAATTATGACACAAAGGCATTTTCTGCCAGAAAGGAAATGTGACCTTTTTCAGTTTTACTGATTGTCTTTGAAGAGAAATAAAATGTCACTGCATCTCATGAAGTCTGCTGGTAGTTCATGTGAATCAGAAAAATATTTCTTTCTCTCAGTGGGAGACTAAGATCTAAGCAACCTTTAGTAGACCATAATACCAAAAAAAAGAAAAAATTCCTTTGTTTTGGTTATACAACAAAGTTGTTTGGATGCTGGGTATAAAAAAGGCACTGAAGAACTGGTTTAGAGTGCCTTTCTAATACTCAAAAAACCAAAAAAAACAAACAAACAAAAAAAAACTTTCGGTTAACTTCCACAAGTTACAGACTCCTTAGTGCATGTGTTAGGGATAAGTTCTACCCCATATCTGCCTGAATGTTAGGTCCTTATTCCAGCATCTCTTATTTAGGACTTAATTTGACTCCTGCTTGTTAAAACCTAACATTAAGCAGACCTAAGTACAAAAGTAACCAGCATCTCAAGGCTGGTTTTAAGCAGGAAATTTAAACAGATTCATATATATGCAAAAGCCTGTCACTTTTCACGAACAAATTCTTTGCTGTGTTTGCAATGGAAATTTCTGACACCATTGTATTCTTAAGGTAGATTTTACTTGGTGCAAAAATGCCACAGAACAAATAATAAATGCCAGTAGGTACCGTCAGTTGACTCTTTGCAGATTTTTTTTCTTCATTATTTCCACTAGGTGCTCCAAGAAACGAAAGGTCAAGGTATCAATAACCTCCTGTAACACCAAGATGGAATTCAAGACTAAAAGCAGAACGGTGATTTTAACGGCATGATCTTTAAAGGTTGGATCTGATGCAAAAAAATCCCCCAAAATATTTCTATCCCTTTCTTTCCCCCAGGAAACTTTTATTCAAGTATCTTAAATAATTACAGGGACATTGTAAAACTACAACATTCAATTTACTTATAGTTAAACTTTTCATCTGGATTACATTTTCAAAAGCTGACAATTTTCTATTTCCAGGCTGGATGGTTTTTTCCACCAAAGAGTGGAGTATTCTATTCTGTTCATTGGAGTGTATTCAGCAGTTCCATTCTACTACAGTGACATTATTGTCAAAGTTTAAAAATTGTAGAGTTAAAAAAAAAGACAAAGAAAAAAGAGAAGATGTGATGATTCTGGATTTTTTCTATTTAATTCAGTGAGGAAGGAAAAAAGCAAAATTAATTTAAAATTACAAATACAGCTTATTCTTTTTTGCCCTCAGAAGGAGTTTCAGGGAGGAAGGCACAAGTTCTGTTTAGAAAATGTGATGAGCTCTGAACAGAAGATTTAGATCCTCTCTCTGGAGTGCGTTGAGCAAATATTTCTCTGTTCCACATATGATCCAACAGACACAGTCTTCCTTGCTGACGTTTCCATTTTAAAGTTTCCAGGTAGAGGATGCCCAAAGAGGTTCTTTCAGATTTTGTTCTTCAGCAATTTTGCTACTCCTTTGCTGACCTATGTCAACACACTATCACATGGAAAAAGCTGGAAAACTCCAGTCTTGCCCAGAGAGCCCATTTGCCTAATGGCAGAGCACACACCATGTGGAGACAGTCACGAGAGTTCAACTGCATTAGGACCCCATTTTGCTGGGGCCAAGGTCAACACACCATGCCTGGTTACAAGCCTCTCTGGTTCAGCTTGAAAGCACACTGTGTCCCTATGTGCATTATGCTCTCCCTAAGGCTTTACTATGAAGTTCCTCCTACTGCATATGGATTCTGGCTTGGGAAGAGTATAGCAGACATGGTGAGCCCATACCTGAAATCTAATTCCTTGCACCTCACTTTGCATAAGCTCCACTAACTGTCTAACTGATAAATGTGATGTGTTAAATGTTTCTTAAAGTTTTGCAGCACTGAGGACACTGAACTACAGCTGGATGACTAAACCTCTGTCCCTTCGCCTCTCTTGTATGAGGATTTATTTAAAAATTTCAGTGGGGCAAAAGAAAAATGAAAGGAAGAAAAATGAAAGGAAGAAAAATGAAAGGAAGAAAAATGAAAGGAAGAAAAATGAAAGGGGTTGATCAGTCCTTTTTATCTAATTTATTTCATAGCTTTGTGTTAAAAGGTAAAGGCAGTTCCTACCATTGTAAAAACATGTGTACCGTGCTAGTTTATATTACTAGTAAAAGTAATCTTTTCCCATCCAAATTCCACTTGTTCTAGAAAGCTGGGCAATGAGCACACTAGCAAATCTTGACAGACAATCTTGATAAACTATGATCCAGGACAGTTCTAACCACAATCTATACTTACAGATTTGTGAGCCTTCCTAGGGAATTAGCAATAAAATAATTAGCATAAATCTTAAACTAATGGTTTACCTACATTGCATGCCAACATATAGCTCAAGATCTCCTGGCAAGCTTTAAATAAGCTAGTTTGGTCAGCATAAGATACAGCCTAAGCAGAGCAAATTAGCCCCCAGGAGTACTGTGCTTCCACTTAACATGAGCTTGAGTATGTACACAAAACCCTAGTTCAACACTAGTGCTTACCATTTGTACCTGTTTTTTTAAAGGATAATAAATTTTAAGTGTAGGCTTTGCCTTTCTTTAAGATCATGTATATAGACAAAACAGCAAACAAAAGAGGTTTTAAATTCATCACACATTTTACCACTGCTGAAGGTCACATTGTCAATGACTAAGAGACAGGAAAAAACATCATAAAGTTATGTGTGGTCACGTTACTCTTCTATCAACTTTGATCTGTTTGCAGGAATGATTTTTAAAACTTTAGGAGCTGCATACATTAACCAAACATTCCCATTATAGCTTTCATAGTGCTTACTAATTATCACTAATGGTAGCAACACAGTTAATGAACATATCATGGTTAAGTGTCACCAGACAATATTAATTCAAGCCAATCACTTGTTCTTAAGCATTTTCCATTCGGAAGAAACATAAGTGTAAATACATTGATTGGTGTCATTGTGTTGACCCTTTTTTTCAGTCAAATGTCTTTGTGCAAGTTTTCTATTTTTCCTGTTACTCTGTAATATATTTTGGTATCAAAAGGTTTTCTCATACTACCAATTATATTTCTTATGATAATTTTTTTCTAGTAGAAATGCTTTTATTCTATATAATTTAGAAAACCCATCCCTAACCATCTGCAATGAAAAAGATAATGCAACTAAATTAATGGCAGCTGTAATCTTTATACATAACAAAGAATATCTGAGCCCCTCTGCCAGAATTTCAACCCCTTTTTATCTAATTGTTTGTTCTTCTCACATTTGTCCCTTCAGCATAACAATTAAATGCTGTATTCTGGGCAGTCTGATCAAGCATTGATTGTGTTCAGATACTTTAGCTGGGAGAGAAAAGAAGGGAATATACCTTGAGAAATCTGTTGGTTTCACTTATTCACAGAGGAAACAGTATGGATCAATTGTCTTCAATTGCCCTTTCAAACACTGATGTGAATCATTACTAGGAGATCAGAAATTGTCACCCTTTAGCTGCACCCCACCCCCCTCCTTTTTTTTCCTAAACTGCAGCTAGTCAGTTGGGATCAAATCATCCCTTATCTTAAGGTAGTAGTTTGAATTACAGAAATATCCCTGTAATATTAGGAATGTACCCTACTATCTTACCATTTCCTCAAACACATTCCTGGCTTAATTTTAATATGATGCATGATCCACTGTTTAGCCTGATACACACACCCACTGCACACATTTCTAAAAGTACTCTTTCTAAAAGAGTACTTTTCTACTATACTAAGTGGAAAAAGCAGCAGACCCACAGATTAATGGCTTCTCAGAACCAGACTTTATAAATGAAAGAAGACCTTGTTACTTTACAGCTAATGGACATTTTTCCTTAACTTGCAAGAGCTTAAATCACAAGAACACATAAATTTTGCTTCGGAATAATCAGGTTATCTGCTTAATACTACTGCCTGAGCCTTCTCTGACTGCAGACAGTCTGCATCAGAAAGGAAGCAAAGGCTATAAGATTTATACTACAAACTGGTACTTTACATTTATAACCTTTGCTTAAGGGCCCTGTGCACTATGCTGTGGAAATATACTTTAATGTTTTATCTGCCACTCTGACTGTCTTCTTTCCAACAAAATCAGTTAAATGAGTAAGTATACAAGTCAAAGAAATGGGAAAATGAGACAAATGTTATCCCCAACATTTAAAATTACAAGATTAGTCCATACTGCCTTTCATTTAGAAGGTATAAAGAGAAAAAGAACTGTAACACATATTTGAAGCTCTTTGTTGTAAGTTGTACTTTACAGACATATTTGTAACAGCTGTATAATTATGCTGTCTGTATAATTAAGTTCCTTCCTGGTATACTTCCCAAACAAGGAATTTTGCATCAACATTTGGTGAATCAGTATATGCTGAATCCATGCACACTCTTAGAATAAGGTATTGTGTTCCTACCAGAAAGCAGTAAAAGGCATTTCCCTATAACACTTACCAGCTATAGGCAGTAATGTGAGAACATTTACTCTGTTTCAGACCCAAAGCAAAGACCTCAGTTTAAATCGCCTTCAACATTTTCCCTGATCCCCCAGTTTCACAAGTACAAGTCAGGTAGTGGTGTGCTTGATCTTTGCAACCGTACTGCCTGACTCACATGAGACCTGCTACTCATGCCCTTTGCTACATCTTACTTTCTGCCCTTCAGTAGCTGGCACAGTAGGAGCAAGAATAGCACACACTTCTCTCTGCTATTTAACACAATTACCTTTATCTTGGTTTAGCATCTATTTAAGTATGGAAAATGTCAGACAAAAACAGCAAGATCTTATTTAACTTTGGCATCAAATTGACAGTGCTTCTATATAAACAAGCATATAGAATCTGAAATTTATGTTGAACCAATTGAGAATGAAACAACCTCAAGATAGGGATACAGCAGTATTCCAAAGTAGGTCACAAATGAGAAAAACAGAAACACAGTGTTAACACTTGCGCAACACCTAAAATCTGTGTTTCTATTGGACAGTTAATACATGTACTTTTGCAGGCAGTTATATTATGGCTTCTCTTGGATCTGATCCATACAAATTCAGACCTTTTAGGTGTATGTTGGCCTGAGAGTTGTTCTTTCTAGGTTTATTTGGTTATTAATCTTTACTAATCTAGTTTTACTTTTCACTTGAGTGACTGCCAGTAAATATATCTTCAGGGGCATCTGGTGCTGTGGCTTGCATCTGACGTGATCAGAACACATAAAATGCTGACTTCCAAGTGCATTTGTTTTTATTTGGATAAGAATTACAAAGAGGAATGGGCAAGAGCAAGTTTTTTACTTCTGAGTTTCTAGTTTTGATCTTCCAGATTATTCCCAAACCTGCCAGCAAGAGCTGCCATGATAAATCACAATGAGGAGGGATGGTCCTCAATCTGTGAATGTGTTCCTTTTAAAGACTATGACTACATTTGGCCAAAAGGACGGACAGTCTGAAAGCAGTCCTTGGTCTGCTCCTGCTTTCTCATATTGTTTTAAGACTGAAAAGGAGGCAGAAAAATTAATAGGAATCCTCCTTTTATTATCAGTTAGCTATTATCAATTAGCAGATGGAGATATTTAGAAAGCATCTATTCTCTTTGCCCATACAGGGACACAGTCAGCACATCTGTATGCCAGAAAGATCATAAGCAGCTGTGAGTACCCAAAACTACTCTACACTGTCCTAAAACTGAGCCAGCTCAAAGACTAGTGAATTCAGGATATTTCAAGATAGTACACTTCAGGAGAATGCTGCTGTGGAAGAGTACTGGGATCTATTTATAGCTTTTACCTCTGTAATCTAACAGAAAGAGTACTGAATCAAGTTCTTAGAATCAAAGACCCAAAGATTTAATTTTATTTAGTCTTAAAGTGAATTATTACAGATGTAGTGAGGCTTTATTATTTTTGAATAGCAACATCTACACAGGAATTAAAGGTAATTTTAATTAGCCCATTTTGAATTAACATATTTACTTATTACAAATTAATTTGTTGTTTCATACAAGCCTCTAGATACATGCTTGATGCTGACTGATTTCATCTGGACTCTAGTTGCTCTGGTGAAACTGTCTTAATCATTGACATATTTATCACTGGCTACCACCAAGGAAGGGAACACAGATTCTCAAGTACAGCAGAGGCATGTGAACAAAGGACATAACAAGAGCAGCAGAGCAGCTCGCCTTATAAGAGGTACTACAACTTGTGTCATGGAAAAGGGGTCTCGCTACACAAACAGGTTTTGTACATTCATGGCTTGTCTTGCCCATCCCTTCTACAGCATTGTCATCCTCCTCCCTGAAAGGCACAGAACCATCACAATAACAAGACCCATTCACCCTCAATCAGTAACATATTTTACATGTTTCACTACAGAAATCAGGCTGAATGAATTTTCCTGGTGGTTTTTGCTTTAGTAAAGCCAGGGGACCAGAACTAGAGCCTTCTTTTTTTCAGAGATCACATAAGGAAGAATTGAACTGTAAATAACATACCTTCTTCCCTAAGCAATAAATAATAAAACCACAAACTTATTTTATTTGACTTCGATTGAGTGAACCAATTTAACTATTTTGGTGTAGGCTTGAGTTGAATGTTTTATTCATTGCCGTGCACATTCCAACAGATAGGTAGAAAAGTAAGTACATTTGAAAAAAAAAAGGTTCAAGACAGGATATATCTCACAATAGCTCCCTAGCAGCTATTTTGTTTTACAAAATAAATCAGACAGGATATTCAATATTCATAGGACTTGTAATATCATTGCATGGATATGCCTGGTTTATCCCAGTTATGTTATACTACTTTTGCCTCCTGTGACAAAAGAGTCAGTAGCATTATATTAAACCTTATCTTTGCCTTCTAATACAGTCTGAGCACCGCAAAAGTCATGTCTGAGGCAGGACAACCTTGAAGTAGCTGGACAACAAGGAAAATAGAAAGGTCAAAAGTCCTTTGCAAAACAGTAAAAGTCAATCATCTTTGGACAGAAAGTCAATTGCCCTTGGACAACACAAGGGAAAACTAGAAAGGTTGTGCTTGGCTTGTTATTCCTCTTCATTGAGCATCAGAGCTGTGCTATTGCAGAACTGCAGTCAAGTCCAAAAGAAATTAAAATTTATTAAAAAAACCCCAACAGTAAAAGACCAAACCAACCCACTTTTCTCGACAGGAACCTTCAGTTGTATTTACAGCAAAAACAATAAGAAAGAAGTAGGCAGGTGAAAAAAAGTCCTCCTGCTACTGAATGTATTAGATTATTTTATTTTCATAGAATCATGGAATCATTTATATTGGAATAGACCTCTACAATCATTAAATCCAACTGTAATCCTAACACTGCCAAGTCCACCACTGAACCATGTCCCCAAGGGCCACATCTATATGTTTTTTAAATATCTCCAGGGTTGTTGACTCAATCACTTCCCTGGGCAGCCTGTGTCAATGCTTTACAACCCTTTCTGTGAAGAAATTTTTTCCTAATATCCAATATAAACCTCCCCTGGTGCAACTTGAAGCCATTCCCTCTCTAACTCTCATTCCTAACCACTTTCACTTAGTTTATATCCTCACCCATTATTGACACCAGTAATATTGTTTAAAAGCAGTGCAAAAATTCAGATATCAAGGTTCCTTAAAGAAATTCAGAAGCTTTTTCTTTTCTCCTACCCCCAAGTCAGGTGCAGTAATGTAATAGATTTCAATATTTATGTTACAGTAGGTATTACACAAAGGTAAACAGCTGTGCTGAAACTATGCGTTTTGACATGTTTTAGATATTTTTCATTCAAATTAGACAACCAGAAAGATATAATTATTGTAGGTAATTTTTTCTTAAAAAAACCGAACAACAAACTTTTATAAGTGGGAGTGTCAGGGAGCAAGTTGCAGATCATTAAAAATATGATCCTACTAGAACAACAATAATAGAGGTCTCTCTAACTGTTCCCTGCTGTTACAAGTGGAAAGTGTGATAGTCAGAACAGGTGTATTAGTCATGTTTGAGTATTTGCAGTTACTGCAACTTTCAGAGAAAATACCTTTTAAAAGATGGGGTTTTGTTTCAGCTTCCTTTTTTTTTTACAAATCTTTAGCTAAAATCAGGCAAAAATATGTGTAAGAAGAGTTTACAATAAATTTCAGGTCCTATCCCTTGTTCACCTGCTGGCTTTGCTGTTCAACTCTGTTTGTATAATCCTTGGGCACACTGTGTGTGATATACATCAATCTTGAAAATTCAATACCTCTCATAACAGCAAGTAATAACAGCCTAATTGACCTGTCACTCCCACAGGCTTCTGCATTCACTGAAGCTGTATATATATTCTACCATGCTTAAATGTAACACCGAATTAATGTTTTATTGCTGTTTGTTGTTTGTCTAGGTTGATGAAAACAGAATAGATTGCTCAGTCAGTAAAAATCATATGGAATTAAATAACCTTCTCTATGACTTCTAATACAACTTATTGAATTATTGTGGAGTACTAATAACAGCTATGAAATTGGGAATTTATGCTTTGTTTTCAATACTTATATAATGTGAGTCAGAGCTTGTTAATCACTAACCTGTCTATTAAATGACCTCTTTATACTGGGAAAGTGACTGTTTTCTCCCAGAAAAACAAACAACAAAAAAACAAAACAAAACAGCCTAGCTATTGCTGTGATTAGCCAGATTGAGTTAATTATGTCAGATGAAAAAGGTTGTCCAATGTATCCCTCTACGTAGTTCAAGGAGAAAACCTCCAGTCTAACTCAATCCGAAGACCACACTTGAGTTCAGAGCATTCAAGGCAGAGCTCACTTTGCTCACACAAGAAAAGCCCGACCCATCTAAACAGGGAATGGAGTAAAGACATGGGAAATGCCCCACAGAAAGCCATCTCCATCTTTTAGTCAGTTAAGCTCTGCTTTGCATGCAGGGAGACAAAGGTGTGATCAGCTTTTATTGATCCAGACACCTACAATACAACCCTATAAGCAGCTTGTGACTTACTGCTTCTCCTGATTCATAGCTCCAAGTTAATCCCAGATGTGTAGAAACATTAAAAGTAATGAAAAATAATTATTCTGCAAAAGTCAGTTTCAGGAAGAGTTACGGTGTTTCTGTACCATCCAAGCATTCCTTCAGCACCAAGACCATACAGAAGGTCAGGCAGACATGCCTTCATCTTACAGCACTTCCTTAGTGCATCATAGAGAGCAGCCAACAGGGCAAAGACACAAGACTTGTGAGGCCTAGCATATAGTGTGCCAAATCCCAGACAGCTCATACAGCTTGTGTCATTTGCTCACAGCTACAGGTGTCAAAAAGCCTTTATTAAAGCAAGAAATTAAGAGTTTTACCAGAAATTAAACTGCGGCAGAAGGACAGCTTTCTGTAAACTGGTGATGCCGGTAATAAACTGTTTTATTCAACTTTGTACAGGATGATGCCTTAAGCCCCTAGTGTTTTTTTATTTTTTAGTATTTGTAAGACTTGTAAGTTTTATAAGTAGGTTTTAAAGTAGAAACCCTCCCTTCTTTGTCCCTTGTTCCTTTCCCTTTCCCTCCAACACCCTTGTTTATACATTCCTTAACCCTCTTCCCCATTCTATGCTCCCCATATCAGCCCTACTCCTGATTCCAATAGAAATGTTTAGTCTTTTGTCAAGGCAAGGCCTAGACAGTTGACAGAACAGCATATCTGGGCCTAAACCACAGAATGAAGTCAAGAACTAGGTAACTATGTACCCTTTGTGCTCTGATGATGGTGAAGATGATGAAGTAGGGGGTCCCGAAATGCACCCCAGACCCATTTTAAGCGGGTGGACCCGGGGCGGTCCAGAGAAAAGGCCACAGGGTGGATACATCTGGGATTGGATGGATGATGTTATAAAATGTAACCTCTCAGGCACAGGGGCGCGAGCGTCTTGTAACATCTTAGCCTTGGCAAATAAACCCTTTCTTATCTCACCCCTAATTAACTGCTCCGGAGATTTTTTTCTACTCCTAAATCCCACGGCAACAGGAGAGCTACACTGAACGCTCTGCAGTGACTTGTTTTAAGTAAAAATGCACCAAAAAAAATCAGGGTTCTGGCTACAGGGCACTGACTCTCAGAATGGGACATTCTCTCGAGCCTGTGTCCCAAAAGTTCACTCACTGGAAGAGCAGCTTCCAAAGAATATAATCTTCCTGTTCATCCCTAGGATCTGCGTCCGTGTTCCCTACTCTCTCCGGCAGCTTTTCTGTCACTGTGAATTACTTCTTATCTCCTTGTTCACAAGAAAAAAGTCTTCCCTATCACTTCATTTGTCTCATGCAGGCCTCTGATCTAGTCTCCTGTATCTCAGCCTTGGGAAACTATGTCATACCTTGAGCTATGTGGCTCTTGAGAGGTTCATCCATAATTTTTATTCTTGATTATTAGAGTATTGTCTTTTAACCAACCAAAATGGACAATTTCTTTGAACACCAGGGATTCCCAGCACCTAAAGTGAGAAGAACTTTATAGTTTGCACACTCAAACAGTTAGGTGGGTGATCAGGTGCAGTAGCTGTCACGCTGAGCTCAGTGCATGTTGGATGGCTACTCTTTTAAACTCTGTTTAACATTAATGGGTCTGTAGCCACAGCTTTAAAGAATACATGGTCAAGTACGTATTGATGGTGCTATCAGGAGTGACATAGATGCTGAAGACAGGAAAACAACTAATTAATTGCATGCAGATCCATTAATACTAGATGACATGTTCCTGGTCTGTTTTCTTAGTCAGTAAAGTGAAGAAAGTGCCTACCCACAAAATCCAAGTGAATGGACATAACAGACTGGTCATCTGTGAAAGGTTAAGGCCAGGAACAACAAGGAAAAAAATCCTGTACATGACACCTCCAAGTAAACTAGCAAGATGAGGTCAGCTGCTGCGAGTCACTGAAATGTTCATACCCTGACATTCCAGAGGAGTAGATAGATTCCCTAATGGGAAAGGGAAAGCACCTTGGTCTTGAACAGTTAGGGCCAACTCAATAACCTAAAGGTTTAAGAATCTCTTTCTTTAAACACTCAAGGCCTCTGTTCAACAAATGCTGCTTTTCAGTGCATGCCCAGCACACTAAAGGTTAACAGTGTTACTGTCTGGTTAAGGGCAATGTGCAATTTTCCTATCTGGAGTTTCCTTATTGTTAGCACATATGATATTAGGGAGGAGAGGGTGGGTGGACTTGCACTGATTAATTGAATTAATTTCCGGTTTAATTAAAATACATTATGTACTACATATTTTACTGCAGAACTACAGAATGACATGCTCTCAACAAACACACTTCTATTATAAGATTTCCTCCAATTAGCACCAGCACAGCCAGCTTCTGAACGCAATGTACGGCCAAACAAGACTCGCTGGGAGGAAGGGGTCATACCAGCATGAAAGGCACTGTACCTGGCATACTACGGGGTGATCCAGTGTGCCTCTGGTTTCAGGAAGATGGGTGGTTGTTCATTGTAGGACTGACTTACATTAGAAGACAGTGCCATGCTGCTTCCTGATCCCTCTGCCGGCCTGTTGGCAGCTTTTGGAGTTATGACATGGACAAGATATTGGGGTGCTGGCTGCCTCCTGACTACCAGGCATCGTGACCTATTGGTCCTAATCCATGAGCCTCATCTTTATTTTGAGTACCAGCAGTGTCAAGGTGAAATAGGCAATTATTACAGCCTTGTACTAAAATTGTACTAATTCCTCATCATCAGATTTTGAGCCCTTCACTGCTGCAACTCCCCCAAAAAAGTAGATGTCCAGTTTTACTGCAAGCTGTTTTCACATTCTTGATTTCTGACACATGAGCAGATACATACTGAGTTAGTGACTCTGTTCTACCATGCACATTAGCAACATTAGCATCCTCACCACATTATGATGTCTGGATTTTGGGGAACCATTTCTCTTCACAGCTCTCTGTCTTCTGGGGATAATTTTTGCTGTTGTTGAACCAGTTGGATGCAGGCTAGAAAACAAGACTTGAAAACAAAAGCATGGTAATTGTATAGATCGCTAGAACTTGAAAGCAGGAAGGAACTGAATATCACTGCTTCCCAGCACAGGGAACAAACACTATCCGTGTAATTGCAGAGCAGTTACAGGCACACAGGTAGCAGAACGGGTGGTCTGAGCAACATGGGAGAGCAAATGGAGACCTACCAAAGCACCATGCAGTACAGGCAAACAAAAGCATGCAATAATAAATCACAAGATGGAGTTAACTACTACTTCCAAACAAGAGTACGGCATTACTTATGAGTGAATTGCCCAGCGCAAACAAAACATTTTTATTCAAAACCTTTCAGCAGAGAATAAGTTCTCTTTTGTAGCAAAGACCTTAGATTAGAGGTAGCATGCCAAAGCCAAAGAACTGTGAATCTGACCCTGAAATTTTTAGTGAAGTTATTCTACAACCTTTTGACATTCAACACTTATTTTTTTCTAATTTTAGAGGTTTAAAGAAGTATCTTGTATATGTCATAACCTAAGAGCCATGCAGGTGGAAAGAGGAATCATATAATTATTCCGAAATTTTGGATTTACATCTAAGTACTACAAGCTCGACCCTCCATAACCTCACATACTGTAATCATGTAGATGGTTATTCAACTGAAATGCTACCTAATTCTACTGGTTACTCTCTTCTCATATAGATGCAAATAACTGGAGGCAGGGAATAATCAGGGTCCTGTATACTTGAATGCCTGTGTTAGAGAACATATCCAGAACTGCTTCTACTTTCACAAAATATTTGGGATTTTACTTCATTTCAAGATCCATTCTGTGAGAGCTGAAAATCTGAATGTAATTATTGATGCTGTGGAACCCTCTCAAATTTAAGAGTGATAAAGTTCTGAAGAGTTCGTACCAGTCTTTCTTTCACCTAAGCTGTTAAATACACAGTGATTAACACTATATTGGTCCATATAAATCACAAAAGCCCGTCCTGTAGAAATGGCAGAAACTTTGCTTCCTCCCCTTAAATCAGCCCTTGAAGTGCTTATCTTTTAAATGCAGGCTGCCCAGAACAGAGGAGCAACACAGTAACTGCTGAGACAACAGGAACAGATGTAGGAACAGTATACAAATTTGCACATGAACTTCTTCTTCAATAGTGGGACAAATTCAATTCATCTGTCAATTATGTAGCTGTGCAGACCATATTTTATACTTATTATTACATAACGGGATATATATATGAGAAAATAACTCTGAAACATATAAAGCATTAGATCTGAATGCTAATCCAAAAGGTGGGTGGGTTGCAAACCAAATCACTGCACTAGCAGCAGGATTCAACATTTCTCTGCTTTTTTTTTTCCTCCTCTTTTTCTGTTTCCATATCCTTAACTGTTTACTTCAATTTCAATTTCTGACCCAGGGCACATCACTTAAGCTGGCAAAAAGTAAACTGTCAGGTAGGCAAAAAAGGATAGTCAGATTTTAGCCAAATATTTGCCTAATGAAGCTAAATCACCTATAGTTTCGCTTTACATTATGTCTTTCACACACAGAGCAACTATTCCATGTAGAATCCCATCAGAAAGAGAAGAGCTCTCTTCTGTAAAACCAGAGATGCTTCCTCCAGTGTCTACTCTATGTCAACAACCCCACAGTTGCTGTCTTTTGGCTGTCACTCAAAACTCTACCTTTCTGGTATTTAGTTTTGTTTGACTAAAATTTCAGTTTAAAGGGTCATAATTATCCTACTGACTACAATGTGGTGTAGGGATCTGAGCAAGCCCGAAAAGAAAACTGAGTATGAGATTCTACCCAGACACGGCCACATGGTGCTCAACAGAGGATAATTTATCCTGCTTCCATGGTGAGCTTTGTGCGGCTGCAACACAATTTCTACAAATATCTGAGTTACCTCATTTAAAGCTAGAATGGGAATCTATAAACAATACTGAAAGCTGGATAGCCTCAAACTCAGATTTGCTTTCCTTGGATGGATTATATATCATTAGTATCTAATTGCCACAGGAAAGCACAAAAGCAGACAAGATTTCCATCACTAAGTATTTAAATCCTTAACAATTCTATGGCATACCCAAGCCAGGTCACTTCAAGAACTCATGCAATGTATTGCAAATTTTGCTGTTAAGCTGTTGAGCACAAAACAGTTGTTAAACACCAAAGCCACAAACATGCTTCAAAACCGCTGTCCTCTTGGGGAAGAAAAATAATGATAGTACTTAATGAATTTACTTTGTGTTTGAGGACTGAACTCTCCTTCTAAAGTCTGTCCATCACAATGTGACATTTAAACAGTGAAAGGATTTTCACCAAACACTTTTTTCAATCATGTAGCCTTACAATGTCACATTCAGTAACTGAGGAAGGTAATTTTAATGTAACTACGTACATACACATGGGCATCCATAAAGGCCAGATGCTGGAGAAGTCAGTGACAAATGCAAATGGCATGAAGACAAACCTACTAGTAAGTGAGCAACTAGCTGCATATTGATGCCAGAATTCAAGAATACCTTCGTACAAAGGGGATTTCTGTTTCATTTTGTTCTTTTAAAGACACAAAGTTATCTTCACAGTTTGCTAAAATCTTACAAGTTCTACTATGCATTAGAAAGGACACATTCTCAAACACTCTTGTAATCATTCTGAAAATCCCACTTACTTTCTGAAGAACTTTTAAATAATATAAAATGCAAATACTATAGCACCTTGCATAATACCTTACAGTATTGATGTCCCCACAACTTTACAGTTGTTGGTGAGGATGACGCTGTCTTATTCTGAAAAATATCTTGATAGCTGGCAATGCGGATGTTTAGTCTAACATAAATCTAGATATTCTTCATATATAAATATGAAAAACTTAAAGGAAAGAAGATGATCAGAATATAGTTATTTAAATCATAATATAAGTAAGTAAAAAAACCAAACTATTGCCTGAGATCCTTTTTCTTAAATTAAAAAAAAAAAAAAAAGATGTAAACCCATCTAACAGCAGATTAATTTTAGCCTGGAAGGATAGTGCCCTCTGGTGACAAAAATGCCCTGTTATTTGAAAGTATGAAGTTAATCTCTTGGGTTTTAATTATGACCCTTCTAAGCATCTGTACTAGACTACTTAATTGCCAAATCTTTGGGTTTAAAATATACTTAATTAAGAAGCTTTCATTTATAGCAAAGATATCTGACTATGAATGATTGCAAAAATCTAAAAAATTAACATTTTCTTACCTGATGCAAATAGCTGCTGACCAATTCTGCTGCTCTGCATTTTCAATATTCCTTAAAGTTCACAGGAATTTTATAGTTGCAAGAGTTACATGTTTTCCGGCTGTGCCTTTTGAGAATAAACAGAGGTCTAACACTCAGTCATTGACCTGCTCCAGTTCCCAGTAAGTTAATCTAGCTAACTACAGGAAAGTAGACAAGGATATGTTCACATTTGATCCTATTTACAAAAAATTATTCTACCTCCATAATGTGTTCCACCGAATATTTCACTAATTCATTCAAGTACAAGTAAACATGTAAATTTGAGTGGGGAGGAGGAAAAAAAGAAGAAGAAGAGCAAATATTCACAAAATGACAAATCTTGCCCAGAAGTCCTGAAATAAAGAATCATGAAAAGGACCAAGATATTGATTATATTACCCGCATCATAATACTAACCAGTATTACTCAGATGGACTCCTCCTAGAGAAGTATGTAAATGTAACTAAATACTGTGCAATTGCACACATCATATCATAGTTTATTTTTCTGTAAAATATCTAGTTCACTTCAAATAGTCCTGCTACAAATCTACATCCCTCAAATAAGAAAGAAAGAAAGGGGGTGAGGATGCTGAGAGAGGCGAATTCATATAGACAGCAAGACAGATACTTTAACTAGAAGCACATAGCATCGGGAGTACAATAATATATATTTCTGACCAAAGTCAATAGATCCAACCTTCTACTCAACCATGGCAAAGTGGGTTCAGTGGCCAAAAGGAAGAGACCTGACTCAGTTCCTCCCTGTAGAAGTTCCTGCAGTTACTTGCCATCCCTTATATTGCTACATCTTACTTTCAAATTATGGCAATATTACAAAAGTGTGTGCTAAATGTGATATGTTTAATATCTTTGCTAGGTTGCAGGGGAAGTTCAGAAGAATCCCACTTAAATCTGGTTCACTGTTAGCCCTTTCTACCAAGATGAGACTTTTGCGGCCAATTTTGTCCATTTGCAAATACTGGAAAAACTTATGTAGCCTTCTCCTAAGGCTGAAGACAAAAAACGTTAGAGAAAGACAGAATACACAAGGGGAAAGAAGTTAGTGAAAGTCTTCATACTGAGTTGGTATCTATAAAGATATTGGAGGCGCAGACTAATTCATCATATTGAGGCTCCCAGATCCTAGTGTCAGGTGTAAGGAAAGCACCTTTTGAAGTCCTTATACTAAGAAGCAGCAGCAGCTAGAACACAATTATGGGAATGCTGACATCAACCTGCCTGCATTCACAGAGGGAAGCTGAGTGATGGAGAAATCCCATAGTCTGTGCCAGATATTGCATTTCTAATCATTAGCTGTGTCTCACACTAAATATTTCCAGGTATTGAGGCTGCAATTCCTTTGAGATTTTTTTGTTAATGTTTTTCCATAACTGTGTGCCCAGAACAAGAACCATCCTTAAGGAAGAGATTAAAGTAGGCTAATTCTGCCTTGGAAAAGAATGGAAGCATGACAATGAATAACAGGAAAGCCTCAGAAAAGCTGAACCATGCTACCATGGCAATTGAAAGAAGCATTATCCACCTTCCCACACACTGCAACAACGGCAGCAGCTGCCCTTAAACTGTTCAAGGACTAGTACCTGTACCAGAAATTTTTGCTACACCACACAGTTTAGTGACCCAGGCAACTCCCTTTGCCTATGCTGTATTACTGTTGTTGGTTCTGTAGCAGCATGCATTAATATAACAATGCAATAAATCATCTAGAATGCCCCTAAAATCAGGATACATTCAAGATGTTAAGTAGTTTCCCTCACAGCAACACTTGAGAAATAAAAGACAACAGCAAAATCCACTGAAAAGAAAGGAGGTTCGGTCTCATTTCCCTTTTCCAATATAGGTCAATCTAAATTTTTGAGCAGTTGTATCTGTCCTACTGCCTTTTAAGAGCTCTATGTTTTATAACAGGTTTAGTTTTGAGAACTTGAAGATAGGGATAGTAAAAAAACCAATTTCACCTTAATCTATGCTAGGGAACATATTTGAAGTGGCATTCGTGTTCTATTTACAGTTTATGTAAAATTAAATCCTTGTTATTTAGTTATATGACTTTCTGAATGCTGCTTTCAAAATTAAAGTAGTGATTGTGTGGGGGAAGTGCACAAAGAATGCAGTTTAAAAGTTGGAAATGTTTATATTATCCCCAGAATGGAAAATTATTTAAGAGAAATCTGCTTCCAGTTAACTAGTACTTCTCAAAAATAATCTTTGTAAAGCAAAATGCAGTTCTGCAAATTAGTCTGCACACTGTCTTACGTGCTTGCATTTTTTTTCTAATAAAAATAGTTGGGTAAGGTGTTTATAATGTTGAGCAGTCACAATCATAATGTTAAAAGCTTTAGCTGGGCATTTAAATTTTTCATGAGCAGTTTCCAATTGACAAGACAAAATAAAACACAAAGGAATTTGATAATAAGTCAAGTGTTAGTTAAAACATGGAACTTCTAAAAATAGAGAAGGGAAAGGTAATAACAGGTTAAGATGCTTTAAAAACTGCAATATATATTGTGTTCTTAAATATTTTATTATCTATCACTGCTTCTATGAAATATATGGATGAAGGGGATATTGATTTTTTTTTTTTCTTTCCATTGAAATCCATTTATAGAACAGCTCAATTTTTTTTCATATTTGGCATCCTATTTAATATTCTTACTTTGACCCCTATGATTTACTGTGTCTCAGCATATCAAAGATTTCAGTAATATAGGACACACTCATCTGGACACGAATCAGATTCATGGAAAAACTGAAGCATAGAAATTATCACAGTATTATAGTCTGTTTGATGTGCTAGTTTAAAAATTGCTACTAACTGCTATACAGTATGACTCAATATCAAAGGAGATCAAGGAAGAACTTTCTACTTAAAAAGTTATTTTGTTGACTTGAGAGTGGAGATGTGGAAGGAACTGCAGTCAAATTTTAACAAAGTATTCCTCTGGTGTAGTCTCCAAGGATGTCATAGGATACTAATAATAATTCTGGAAGACAAGAAGTTTTGAAATGTTTATAAGCTCTTCTTTTAAAACCTTAGCTGATGCCTCAGACTTTTAGTCTCTGTCAGTTCAAGCATATCAGAGTAGAAAGTGCCACTGATGTAACACACACTACTAGCTGTGGGAGAGTGAACCTACAGAATATCACTGTGGAGAATTAAGTGAACAAGGCTTTTTCCTAAGTAGAAATTGAACATGTGAAGAGAGAACCTAGACATCTGTACCCAAAGTACAGCTAAATAAAAACAGTGAATAAGTAGGTTCCACAAGAAGGATACACAATTAAGTGTGACTAATTTTTAAGTGCTCTCCGAATACGCTGCTAACTCATGTCTATTTTGTTTGAATTTATGACTTTCGTTTGGTTTGGTCTTTAAGGAGAACAAGTGTTGCAAGAATCAGCACTGTAAAGTCCCCAAACTGGTCCCAGAAGAGGACATCAGGTTGTGTGGCCCAGAAGGAAAACATGATACAGCATGGAGGATAGGAATAAAGTAAGGAATGGTAATAGATGAAATTGTCAGGGTACCAAATAGCTCAGGACAGAGATGGGACAGCATGATGTGGGAGCAACAAAAGAAGTGTGAAAAAGAAGTGGAAAGGAGGAAAAATGTATTTTTTATTATAACTAATTTTTATGCAATTAACATTTTTCTCCACAAATGGAAAGTTCTCCAGCAACTGCTGGATGAAACAAGACTTGTTTTCTTTTTCCAATGTCTGGCATACAACTCACTTTATCCCTCTGATTCAATTTTCGAATCTGCAAAGTCTATTACACAAAGTGTTAAATGACATTCAGACAGTAAATATTAATAAAATAGTATGCTTCATCTGCAGATTCCCACCAGTCCACTGTCTCACTATCTTGCACTGCATCCAGACAAATATATTAAAGTGGATCAGAATGACTGCACATCATTATCATTCCAGTCTCAAGATTTTCCATGCCAGTTTTGCATGGTTAAGTAACCATACCCGAAGTTAATGATGTGTTCAGTTGTTGAGGTTACATTAAATTTCACTTTGTTTTGTTTATTTGGTGTCAATCTTAAGTCACTTATATCTATGTTGGCTTTTAAACACCATCGAAGATTATCAGATCATTATATTGAATAATTTTATTAAATGTAACTATAGTGTTACTATAACCATTGCTACAACACCAGTCAACATTCATTGCAAATTTAATGTTTAAGGGACATCACATAAGCAAAATTAATTATTCATTGTTTTATAGTAATATGTGAACTTTATATCAAATAAAGTCGAAAACATTGAACATTTTTAAGGTTAAGCACTGCTCCAAGCAATTCTGCAGAAACTATAATTAATTTAAATTAAAAATATTGTTTAATTACTTCTGCCAGCGAAACAGCAAGAAACTTATACCAGCTTGGGTTTCTACCCTGAAACTGTTTCATAATAGACTACCAATATTTACAAATTCTCTTGTCATAAAAGGAACATATGATCACTGATTTAATTGCTGAGAGACAGTATGTTCACATATGCTCTGGAGCAAAACTGAGCTGTTTTTCAACAGAGACTATTACCATCAGTTTTCCAGAGCATAAACACACACACACAAAATACTAAAGTCTACTCTTCTTAATATGAAACATGCTATATTTGCTAAAACCCAGCCAGCTGAAGCTGCTAGAAGTATTGGAGTGCAGGTAACTATTCTTTCTTCCCTCCTGATCCCAAAGCCCATTTTCCACCCCTTCGCAACAGCCTAGATCTGTAAAAAGAGCAAGCAGGATCACCCAGTGGTTTGGGTACCCTTAGCTCTGGCAAGAGGTGTTTCCCCGTCTGAATTGTAAAGAAAGGAGGAATACCAGCTGGATGTATTGCCCAGCTCCTCTGCACTGCAGGTCTGAGTGTAACAGTTCCAAGCTGAAGGAGGCTCAAGTTTTTTCTCTCTTACATACATACTTTCCTGAAATGCAAATTCCCCATGGATTTGGGCTCAAAGAATAAGGTCATAATGTAAATTTGGGGTTGTAAGTAGAAATATCTTAAAACATATGCGAGGCCTATATCTGCACATACCTTTCTGTGCGCATCAATCAAATTCTCCTGAAAAGTTGATCTTTATGTTATGTTTCCTTATAGGATAAAACACACAGAAATGCGGATAACTAGGAGATACACTACATGGCTGTAACATCCTCACACTCTGTTCACCTTAACCTGGAAAGTGCAACTGTATCCGTGACAGTAGTATTTAGAAAGAATTTCCTTCTATCACAGGATCTGTGAACTAGGACAGGGTGGCATTTGGGGGGTTTTAATATTTTCCTTCATTTTCTTTTACCTCAACTCATTAAGTGGAGACTAACAGAATCATCAAAAGCCATGTCTGATCACTAGCTCCCAAGAGTCTGTAAGAATACAGCAAGTTGAGTGACATCATTTTGGTTCCCAAACCAGAGGCTGTAGCACTGTATTTAATAGAACTCGAGAAATCTTTCTAGTGCTGATTTTTACAATTGCCCTTGTCTCTCTTAATGTCTGGAGTCCTATGGAAAATCTTGCTGAGATATCATATGTAAAAATTCTATTTTGCAGTTGTTTATTTAAACCTCACAGATTAAGAGTTGACTAAGAAACAGGCAAAGAAGGACTGGAATGAATGGATGGAGCTTTTTGTTGCAAGTATCTGGATGTCTTCTTCTGTGGGTTTTCAGCAATTTGCTTTCTTGGTTCTAACCCTTCCCTCAAAAGTATGCCCAAATCTTCTGCTGTGCTTCCTTCCTTTTCTTTTTCTGCGAGCGATTTTTAAGTGCTTCTTCTGTTAATTTTTCTGATTGTTGTTCCCGTAGCTGATGATATTATTTTACTCTTTTTGTCTTCCCTCCGCCTTCTGAAAGGTAGAGAAGTCATTTCCTCCAGGAACAGTGACTCCACCACCTCCCCGGCCAGTCCATTCCAATGTTTAACAACCCCTTCTATGAAGAAATTCCTGCTTATGTCCAACCTTAACCTCCCCTGGGGCAGTATGAGACTATGTCCTCTCATCCTGTTGCTAATGTGCAACTAAATGCCAGGAGAGGAATAGGAATGGCCAGAAAACATAAACCAACCCATTTTACCAGAAAGCGCAGAGGGCAGTTGGTGAAGGAAGCAAATGCCAATTGTACCAAGCACCCTAGAAACTTCAGCCCCAGAGCTCCTCAGCAGCAGTACAGGCTTGTCTGTTACAGGCAGAGCAGGTAAGCCTACATGTTTGCTCTTACATGGTGCCACACGAATACGCAGGTACATTTCTACTAGTGCTTTGACAGAAGAGACCTACCCACCTCTGACACAATTGCAGAGCCTGCGGTCATTGCCAAATGCTTACACAATGTTATCAGCCTAGTTACGAACAGAAAGGTTGTTTATGTTTAACGAATGAAGGGAAAAGAAGAAGCAAACACACCTTTTCTCTTCATGAAACCAGGAAAATAAAAAACATTTGTGACAGCATGATTAATAGATCACTTTTCCTTGCTTTTCTTGGGAGAAGATCAGAAATAGCCACAAATAGATTTATAGACAGACTAATCCATTTAAATGTTAAATTGCAATCCCATCTGACAAGAGCTAGAACATTAGTGCCTGGCTTTCATATGTGTTGACACCCCACACAGTAAAATCTTTGAATTGTAAAGAAATTACTTTTTGCTGGTGACGGGGAAGGGAGTTCAGGTGGAACTTTTTTCCTCTCAGTAATAAGGTTTTCCATTGGCCTGGGCATCCCCGAGGAATTAACTTTTCAGTGATTTGCCTCTTTCCTTTCCATGAAGAGTTTTGCCACAATTGGTTGCTCAGGAGTCAAACTCGAGTTCAGAAAGTTTCAAGGCCTTCAGGTCGGTGTGCCTCATCAAGACACTATTTCAGTGAATGGGAGACTACTCAACAGGTCTGTCTCATGTATGATTCATAACATCTCATAATATCTGTCTTTCAGGTACTTCATAACCTCGTTCACTTCTTTCAAACAGGTCCAGTCTCCCATAATACACCATAATGCACTGTAGCATGAGGCTTTGCACAGGTGACAAAGCACAAGGCTCATCACTCCAAGGGAGAACACAAGGCATTAGCAAACAGCATAGGGACATATGTTACAACTCCATGGATAAACTGTGGATCTCTGTGTTATTAAACATTACATTGCATCTATCGAAAGTTGGTGGTTCAATTAAATATATAATTTCAGCTTTTCTAGAGAGAAACATAATATTTCAGAAAAAGTCTCAGTGAAGAAAAATTCCTTTGCAGGTCAACCCTGTACTACTTTTAGAAATTCCCAGGTAGCTAGTGGAGGTCAGGAAGGATAGATTGGATGCATTATCTGAGAGGCTATAGCTTTCAGAACAAGACTCTAATATTTAGACCATAATTCATAAGTCCTGGTAATCACATATGCAGTTAAAAATTGTAAATTATAATAAATAATAAGTAGGGCATATAAGCAAAAGACCCTGTCACTATGAAGCCAAGAACCTCAGCACATTCTTAAGTAGTTCGCTTAAGCAGTTTCATCAAATGATCTTTTCTACTTCCAAGGGATGTACTAACTCAGCAATAAGTGGGTGTTCATTTAGATGTGATTAAGGACCTGCTAGCAAGTCTTACAATATGCTCCGATTTCTTCCCAACACCATCTGTATCAAGATGAGATTAATATTTTTTTAAACATAACCCAATCTACATTTCTTCATTAGTTCTCTTACAGTTTCCTATTAAACATTCCTCCTGTGGTTCTCGCAGTTTAAGCACTCCTCTCCACTGTCCTGCTTGCCATTTTGCCTGGTGTCACCAGACTATTAGGGGAAATCTCTCACTCATGGAGATTATTCTGCTATCAATTCCCAAGCTAGCACTTCTCTTCCACCAAAAAACAAATAAAATATGATATTTTGTACTGATACTTTTCAGCTACCTGGAAAAATCACCATTAACGAGCTATTAAGCTAAAAAGTAAATAAAAAATTATTAAAATTGAAATATAAGTAATGTAGTTTCAAAATTTTTATATGAATGTACAGAAAAATTAAACATTTCCATCTTCCTTTCCTTCAATCCAGTTCAAGATGTTTGTCTCTTCTCGTGCCAGCTACCTTACTTTGAAGTTAAACCTGCACAGAGAGATTATTTCCACTCTCTTTTCACTTTCCCCTTCCCACTCACTGCTCCCAAAAATATTAACAGAACTCTCATAGCTAAGTGCAAACATCTCCCATCCTGGCAGGAAACAGAATCTGTAACTTTCCTGAAGGTTACTAAGCTAGAAATAAAACACTCATACTTTGCATGGTTTTGTGAGTGAAATAAACATAGAACTTAGATTTCCATGGCAAAACAGGTATGTATGGAAATAATTCTGCCCATTTTTTTATTGTTCTTAAGTGAAGCTGCCCAGTGGCAGACAAATACTCAGGGTAGAGTTGTCTTTCAAGTGACAGATCCCAAGTCACCATGAAAACTGTGACTAATTTTATTGCTTTGCAAACATATTTACTGTAACCACCTGTCAAAGTTGTTCAGAGGGCTAAATCTAGTAAAAGAAGAGAAAGTAAGACTTAAAAGGTCATTTTCCTTCTTAACAGGAAGTACCAGAACTGGGGGCAGGAACAGGGGGGGCGAGCAGGGAAAAACCAGTCATGCAGATAAGTAGGGCCAACTGGCCTCCTTTGATGAGGTGAGGAGGAAAACTAATTTAAAAACCCAAGGTGAATGACACAACTACAAATAAGTTCAAGGTGCTGAGGTCAAGTCTGACTTCACCATCTGGAAGTCTTCCAGCTTCTGAATCAGTCCGTAGAGTCTGTTCAGAACCCTTCCCAAGAGCAGTCAACCATCAAAACACACAGATACCAGTTACATCAAAGTCACCATAGCTGCAGGGCTTGTTCTTTAGAGAGCTGTGTAGTACTCTGTGTGTGTATACATTGAAAACTGGTGGGAAAACAATGTGCCTTTTTGATTATTTAACTTGATATTCCAACCCATTATATCAGAAATTAATTTTTAAAATAAATGTCAATGGAATATTTATAAGCATCACAGAACGCTTCAAAGAATAAAAATAGTGTGTCTATTCCACTCCTGTGAATGTCCTTAACTAGAGCCAGACAAAACATACAACGTGTCAGCCAAAATTAAACTAATTGGAGAATTAAAATCCTTGGTGTTACCAGAACAGAATTCATTCTAACATAAATCATGTGTAAATTAATTAGCATAGATAAGCTATCACTTACAACACTGATCTACTTGACAAAATAGCTTCCCTAGTTCTGGGCCTGTCACTGAACCATCTATCTCCCAGTCATTGTAATTAGCTCCCACTCAAACATACTAACTTACATTCAACAGCATGCTTTAGAAACGTCTGACTCTGTGTACTTTATGACTAAAGGCATGTTCCCATTTCTAAGGATACAAAGAAGAGCTGATAGGGAGAGGAAAAACAGTGAAAAGAACATTATTTAAAAAGTTCAGTCAAAATAGTAAACTTAAAAACTAATCTATTCGATCTCAGTCTGATCAGCAGACAGGGGAGATTGCTGCCTATTTTCCTGTGGGAACTTACACATGAGCAGCTACTGTAGAAGAGGTATCTTGTATATCTTGTCTGGTAATGTTGTCTTACTGATATCATCTAAGAAATTAGACTTTGCCGTGTTCCACATGTGAGAAGATCAGTTCAAGATAGTCAGAAATCTGTCCTGCATAAGCCAACTGAAAGGAAAAAAAAATAACAGTAACTTTTGCAGGGACTTGGCTGAAGGTTGAAAGAGTTACAAGGGCAGAAATAATAATTTACTGTTAATTATTGGAACAAGACTGTCCTAGACCTAGAGGTATTTTTGTAACAGAAGTTTCATAATACTGCATTTACATGAAAATTTTACTCTGACATGAATATTTCCTATTTTTCTTGCAGTTTATCATAGGATTAGCTAATAAACAGGTCTGCTTCACTCCCTAAAGCTTTAGACAGGAAAGGAGAACAGAACAGCTTATATAACAGACCTGTGATTGTGAAACAGTTAGTGTTATTATTATAAGCAGTTTGTTTTAAATATTTTAAGTCATAGCCTAAAATTTCATGTAAGATTTGGGAGTCATGCACAGATATCTATTCATATGTCATGTCACTGAAAACCCTTTGTGGATACTGAGCAGTAATAAAAATGTTAAATAGCAAATCAACTAAGCCTGGGTAGGAAAAGAGTTGAGGCTGGTAAGCTTGAGAAAAGTGGGTTTTATTTGAACACTGTAATTACAGCTCTTCATTTTATCAGCATTAGTGAAAATCTTTCATAATAGACCAAGAAAAAGTCTTTGGGAACATGGCAGCAACAGAGTGGTCCTGGAGGATTTCTTGATATGAACGATGACACACCTCACCTTATCTCTGACAGTTAGTGAAAGGGAGAGCCCAGGCTGAATCCCCACACAAGCTGAGGTACTGTTAGGATTACTTTAACTAGCACCATGGATGGCATTCAGTTCAGGATCCCTGCCCACAGTGTATAGTAACGCACTTTCACCCACACTCTGGAAAGGTCACCTGGAAAGATGAAATTAGTGTGCTGAAGATCACAAGATATTTGGATAGAAAACCAGTTACTCTTAGAGGTAATGTATTTTTGAAAAAACACTTCATGTCTGCTGTTGTACAGCTGTATTAGTAATAAAAGTTTTTAAAGAATTTTTTTTTTATGTTGGTGTGTTATGAAAGACAACTTTTTCTATTTTATCTGTTTTCTGTTCCAGGTCTTATACTTCTCCAGGCATACAAAAAAATCCTTCCAAAACAACTGAGTTATTTAGAACTGCTTTTTTTTTTCTGTAACAGGAATGCCTGCAGGTATGACACAATATTTTCAAGATCTAAGAGAAGTTTGAAAATGTCACACATGTGTGGTGTCACATTATGAGACAGTTTCATTTTATACATGGAGAAGAATTTCTAAATCTAAACAACCATTGCATAACTAAACTTGTAAGCCAATTCACTGAAACAAGCCCAAAAACACTGGGTAAGCAACACATACACTGAGCCATTTTGCTACTACAACTGGGACAGAAGTCAGCTCATCAAAAACCAAATTTCAGGCGAATCAAAAGTTTCTTAAAACAATTTTAGCAATACAGCTGAAGAGAAAAACAAAAAAAAAGAGCCTAAAAATGTTCAAAATTTGAGGCCTGATATGGTTAAATTATTATCACACAAACTACTACTAGCACGTGGACAAACTAAATTCGCCAGACCACAACGCTGTTTATGGCCTAGGCATGAGCTGAAGACCCCTTTTGAGAGCAGAGAGGTTAACTTTAAACCTTTACTCAAATTTTAATCAGTACAATGACATCATTTGAGACAGCTCCCTAACAGCACTGGACGTGCTGTAGACTGTACCATTTCAAACAGCAGTGGAATTGAGTCTATTGTCCAAAAAAAGTCCAAAGGCAACCTTAGTTACTGTGGGTCTGAGGACAGTTGTTAAAATATATCAGTAATAATCCTATGAGAGCATTGCATTTAGACAGGAAACTCTACAGAGAATGACAATCGGCTGTGGTTTTGTGCATTTGAAGATCATTATTACATTGTCATATGCATCAGGCCAGAATATTGAGATGTCACACTTTCCCCTTAACATACTGGGGAGTGTTCACTTGGGATCAGATTATCTTCCTCTTGATTAAAACTGTAGTGCTGGGGAAAATGGAGTTTACTTGTTTACCGGTTCATTTTGGTTTTCCTTCTACAAGATACCACCATTAAGATACCCAAAGATAATGAAAAAGATTTCTCTTCTCTTGTCATGTCAAGTATAAAGACCATGTAGCCATACCAGAGATTCCTCAAGGAAAATTACTTGCCAGCCCTAAGTGGCAACTGCTCCAATCTTTTTCCTGGCCTGCTTCCACATGTCATCTTTAACTTGTGTCAGGAAATGTCTACAGTGGCACAAAACCCTCCCTGCAGCCTACCACATCATGTTATACTCAGGAATTTCTCAAGGATTGGTCTGCACAACCAACCTGGAGGCAACTTGCACAAAACACCTGTGGCAGATTTCTAACCACAGCTGAGATACTGGACTCTTCATTACATATGAAAGATTATCAGTGCAGTACATTTCCTTAATAAAACAACGTTACACTGTATTTCATTGGGCTATTTCTGTTTCTGTTGTCATCAGCAGCATCTACCACTTGCTATTCTACTTTTTGGTTGAAAAGTATTATGGGTTCTCTTCCACACCATCTGATCATTTTTACTTGCAGTCTTCTTGAGATTTTTTAAAGGTTCCATAAATTCCCAAAGATTCTATTTTGTCTCATGGTCTCCAGTGACATGTGCAGTAGGCACACAGAACAGATTTGGTACCTACAAATATAAGTGTAAGGTGTGTTTATTGATTTTGTAATAGAAATTGACCCCTAGAGCATATTCTGAGCATTTGGACTTGAAGAATATACTACAATAATGACTGTTTGCCAAGAAAGTACCTTATGAAAAACATTAAGTGTTTTAAAGCATTCCCTGTTGCCCATGTGTCTGTGATTCCATGTACTCCCAGGCTAAAGAAAGCCTCAAAGAAAAATGAGTAGGTGTCTAGATGGGATTCACTTACACATATGAAAAGCATGTTCAGAACAAAACTATTCCTAATGTGTGTTAATGTGCTATAATTTGCAGTCAATTTCTAGAGAAAAAATGCCTGGCTGAAGTTTCTATTTCAAAGCTCTTCCCATGAAGATTTTTTGAGAGAAAGGATTTGTGCATATAGGCAACATATAGGCCAAGAAGAACATTCAAGAAATCCCTGTCCAAGCCTGTTCACCTTAAAGTTACTGAATTTGCATATTCATTTTTAAGCTAGGGAATCAGCTCACATTAGTATATGAGCTGCATCAGCTCCTGCATTTCATCGGAGACTGAAAATCCAGATACCTCCCTTTCTGATAGGATACCCTGGCAAGTGCTTCTTCCACCTGAAAGTGAAGCTAGAGCAGCCAGGCCTGTGCCGCCCTCACAGCAGGGAGCAGGGGGACAGCAGGGACACAGCCAAGCCACATGCAGGGCAGGGCAGGCACCCAACCAGCCTGAGGAGAAGTGAGAGGGGCAGGCTGGGCACAAGTGAGGGGGAAGGCAGCAGCGGCAAGGCTGGGAGACCAAAGACAGCAGCCAAGACTGCAGCAAGCTGGCTGCAGCAATCACAGCCTGATACGGTGAACAAAACCTTTGGTCAGCTGCAATGCCCACTTGAGCAGGCACAGGCCAGTGGAAAATGGCGGGGCTTCTAAAATTCGCAATCCTTTTTTTATTATTTATTTAATTAAAAACACACTAATTGTCCAGTTGTCTGTCACTGAAGTTACCCTTGCTTGGATGCAGAAAAATTCTTGCAATTGTCTTGAAATTTCCATTCCCAAAGGCTTGAAGGTGGCTTGTCTTCTCTGGCAAGTGAACCCTTACTGGGGAAGAACAGCATACAAACAGTTCAATTTCAAGCCAAGTTCTTGATGCAACACAATAAACAGAAATGAGGTATTATGCAAAGCAAGTGTCTTACTGCTTGTTCCCAGAGCTCTGACTTTTTCACAGCTCACTCCCTCCAGCAGATGTTTCATGCTGTAAGTCAAGCCTGAGCCTCTACATCTGCAGCCGCAGCTCATGAAATCAGCTACTTCAATCACCCAGGGAGAACTGCTGCTTCATGGTGCAGCAACTCCTTTCTGCAGTCTAACCCTTGCATGCAATAGCTACTTGAGAAGGGAAATCAAATCCTGCCCTCACCAAAGTCATGGCTGGATGACCTTCTAGTGGAAGGTACATTTACATTGTCTGGTTTTGAGTGGGGGTTTTATTATATCATTTTCTCTGTTTTGGATGGAAAGGAAAACAAACGAACAAAACAAGCAAGTAACTTTTCAATCTATTTCCCAAAACAGAGAGTCAGCATATTCTTATTACTAGTAATGAATCTGAAAATTCATTCAGTGATCCCAAGTTACCACTATCATCTTGTTCATATCAATTTTCCTTCAGTCAAAACCACCCTTTTTTCGCTGCTGAGCCCACTCTCCCAGTACTCTTATGGTATGGAACAAGCCTTGACTTCACACTACTCGGTATGCTGACCTTCAATGCCTCTTCCCCCCCTCCCCCCCCCCCCCCCCCCCCCGAAAAATCTTCAATTTTGTTTAACATGGGAAGAACTTAACAGGGTCTCCGTAGTCCTCACATACATAAAACCTCCTATCAAAACAAAGTTCTTGTGACATGAGACTTCCAAGCTGATGATAGAGACTCTAGATTTGTGGAACAAAGACTTTCTTTTCCCAGTTTGTGTAGCTTGGTTTATTGTGCTCAAAGATAAAAGCATTGTTTCATCAAAAGCTGAGTCTACCAAAAGCCACGACCTTATGCATTATGCATGTACAATAAACACATTCCACGGTGTATGACACTACAGACTTAGAAATATTGCAAGTATTCAGTAATCTGAATAAAGATAGGTCAGTTGGATCTGAGCTACATTTGCTTCTTGCAAAGGTTACAAGTAAATGTCACCTTAACTACATCTGCATTGCATTAAGGCAAAAATTCCAAAGAGGGGAATCATTCAGATTGAAAGTGGTTTCTAAAAGGCAGGATTGTCATAAAAACTGGGTCACAAGATCTATGAGTTGGCCAATGGCAGAATTTAGTCTAAAAATAATAAAAAGATAGATGTACTAACAAAATACCCTTGAATTCTAATTACAGGTTGATTTTGTATGCAACCAAAAACTTTGGCAGAAGGCCCAACTGGCAAGGCAAGGAGATGTTAATGAATTAAAATGAAAAAAAAAAAAAAAGAAAACCTCCAAGAAGCAGAAACAAGGACAGGCAACAAAGGAGGAGTATAAATTATTGCTTAGGCAATTAGGGATGGAATCGGGAAAGATGGAGCCCAGCTGGAGCTCAAGCTGCCGAGGGGCATAAAGAGTAGAAGAAAAAGAATTTTGTAAGCGGGCTAATAGCAAACTGAGGGTCAAAGGAAATATGAAACCGATGTTGAATGGGGAAAACAACCTGATGTCAAACAATATAGCAAAGGCTGAAATATTGAAATTTTTTTTGCCTCAGTCTTCAAAAAATTTTCAGACCTCCATACACAACTGCAGTTCGAGAAAGGAGGAAACACAAAAGTAGGAGAGGGAAGGACTATTTAGAGACATTGGGTATATTCACATCTACAGAGACAGATGTGACCCACGGAAGGATGGTGAAAAAGATGGGCGATCTGATTGTGAAGCCATATCATCCTCAGAACATGTGATGATCCAGGGAGGCACATTGAAAAGGGGCTAAATTTTGCAGTCATCTTTAAGAAGGCTACAGAGGAAGATATGAGAAACTACATGCTGGCCAGCTTCAGCTCAGTCCCTAGACAGACTTAGGACAACTCCTTAGGATCCATTTTGAAACAAATAAAGGACAAGTAGACAGTGAGGAAAAATGTGGATTTACAAAGGGCAAATCAGGCCTGACAATCTGATTGCTTTATTTATTGAAATTACTTGCTCTGGGGACAAGGGGGCAGTAGTGATTAGGATATACAGCCCTCAAGGACTCCATGCAGGAAAGCCACCAGTTTTGCCATTGAAAGAGCTTCTCCCATAATGTCTACAAGTCACCAGTACCATACCTCAGCTGCAAAGACACTTGTGGCTGCTCCAGCCTTGCAAAATCATTTGTTTCTTTTTCCTGACACTGAACTTCCTTGCCTCGGGTTTGCCTGTTTTCACAGAACCACAGAATGGATAAGGTTGGAAGGGACCACAATGGGTCATCTTGTCCAACCTTCCTGCTCAGGCAGGGTCATCCTAGAGCACATGGCACAGAATTACATCCAGACTGGTTTTTTAATATGTCCAATGAGGGAAAGTCCACAACCTCTTTGAGCAACCTGTTCCAGTGTGCAGTCACCCACATAGTAAAGTTCTTTCTCATATTCAGGTGGGACTTCCTGTGTATCAGTTTCCTTCTGTTGCCTCTTGTCCTATTGCTTGGCAAAACTGAGAAGAGCCTGGTTCCTTCCTCTTGCCATCCCCCAGGGATATCGGCCGCTCCTCCCAGCTTTGTGTCATGAGTGAACTTCATGAGAAGGTGTCTGCCCCTTCATCCAAATCATTGATGACTGTGCTAAACAGCGCTGGGCCCAGTACTGAAACCTGGGGGACACCACTAGAGACAGGCCTCCAACTAGACCCTAGTTTTACCTGCTTCACGCCATGAGACAGCTCCCAGCTGTCTCAGTATTCTGCAGAGCTGCTTAACTCATTTGTGCAACACCAAGGATAGTGATTAGGTGCAATGGTCCTCTTGTTCTCTCCCATTTCCAAAAGGTCTTTGACGATGTCAAATACCCGAAGGTACAAAATAAGCTAATGTTGCCAAAAATTTGGATTAAAAAAAAAATTATTACAAGGTGAAAGTTGGTTAATGGAAGGAAAGCACAAAAAACCCCATCCATTATCATGACTTAGTTATGAATTGATTTGCTAGGCAAACAGTACTTAACTGCCAAGTAAGTTGGACACGTTTGGTGTTGTAAGAAAAATTAAGCTGTTTATTAGCTAAAACAAAACAAAGTCAAGAGGGCTACTGAATTATCTTCTAAACTAGTGTAAACAGTTCAGTACCTCTGGAAGTTTGATACCAATTATTACATGAATAAAAGTGGTGAAGTTATTTTAAATTTTGTCACTACTACCTTTATTTCCACATTTCATTTCAAGAACCAACAGAAACCAGTGCAATAAATACAAAAGTGAGAGAAAAACATGTATTTTATTTGTTTTGAGGCAAATGGAGTTCATCTCATTTAGATCAAAGAAATGGAGAGCAACTGATTTAATCAAGTTTTTAAGAATTTACAGAAAAACCACCCTCATATTTCTCACACCAGTAAACGACTGAATTTCCTATGTGAAAACCTTCTTCCTTTAGACTTGGTACAATTTTTTACTGCCCACTACCACACTTCACATCTTTGCTTGTCAAAATGTCATATTACCTATGTAAACGTGTTTTATGTGTAAACTTCAACAAGTAAATGGGAAAGTCTACCAATTTACCCATCAAAAAAAATTAAGTATGAACTAAATAGCAAATTAATTACATCATATGCTATGTAATACTGTTTCAAAAAGAACTACAGCCTGTGGAATTCATAATAAAAAAGATGCAGAAACAAAAAGCAGATGTGCAGTGTCATGCATTAGTGTAGTAACATTATAAGGCAACAGTAAAAAAGGTGGATTTTTTTTTAAGTATACTCGCCAAGACAAAAATCAAGGCTGTACTCTTGGTCAGTTCATTTTGGTAGTGTAGGATTTCTTTTTAGCTAAAAGTAGAACTAGTTTTTTTTGAGAATATTCACCTGTTAACTGTGTTTGATAATACTTTTTTGTCAAAATACACGTGAATTTAAATTTCATGCAACAACAGATTTTATACTTTTCAGTTCAAATTCTCTAGCTGAAATAAAGAAAAACTCTGTTCCCAAAGAATCAAATCGGGCAAATGGGAAGAAATATTTGAAATTAAATACCCCTAAAATAAACACAATACATGAACAGTAATATCTCTGCAGGCAATGAAAGGTCATCAGCCTAAGTCAAAAGACTGAGTTAATATCATTTCTATATGGTTTTTGTTGGTGCTTTGTTCACTCCAGGCTCAAACTGAGTAAGCAAAAGTAATCATGTGGCAGTCTGGAAAGCCCGACATCACCAAGGATTTCCTTTATTGTTCAATGGGCCTTTGTAGTGCTGAGCAGAATCAACCCCAACGCTTTAGAAGGGAAACTGAAATTACATCTCAAAATTGTTGCAAATGATCTCAAAGTAATTATAATATCACAGTAATTAAAATAACTGTTCTTTTTCCTCTGCTTATAACTTAATTTACTACCTGTCATTTTTACAAACTGCAGTTCACATTAAAACATTTGCTGATAACAAAAGCTTTTCTTTGAAAACAACACTGCTTTACATCTAGTCAGGCAGCTTGTGCATATCAGAGCATTCTGTCAAGTGAGACATGGGAAAGGGTAAAGGAGAAAAAGCTGAAATATGGCTGCAGATTATCTGTGCCTTTAGTGCACTGCAGAATCTCAGGCAGCACTAGAGACAGCAAGTTTCTTCAGATGATCCATAAATACTTGCAAGCTGACATCATCAGTAAGAATGGGTGCTCCAGACTCCTATAAAATAAGAGAAACAAGAAGAACTGATTATGCACATTGTGAAGAAAAAGTATTTTAAGGCACAGTATGTTCCACTGAATAAACATTTTATAAATTTAGAAAGACCTTAGAAGCACACCATTACTGAAATTCTCCAACCAAAAAAAACCAGCAGACTGCACATTTACATAAATTTTCATACGTTTACATGAATTCAGGCACAACCCACAACTACAGTCTTTCATATTCATGCATACAGAAATGAGATGCTGTATAGCAAGATTTACATCAACCAGACAAAACTCACAAGTTTTTGACAGCTGCCGAATACTAACTTACAAATTTTTAGAAGTAAATAAAATTTCAGAGGCGCAGTTCCTGTATGATCCCTACCTCAGTGGAGCAGACAAAGGGGAGAGAAACACTAATATGCAAGTGACACAACTAACAAATCAGTATCTGTCAGGGAAGCTCAGACATATCAAAATGATGAAAGGAAGAAACAAATCCACTAAGGGTCTGATTTGACACCGAGTAAAGGTCAACTGGCTTTCCCAAGAAGAGCTGGGCAAACTCTCTCCTCCTATAGCTCTGTGCCACCTCAGAGAAAGACCAAAAAATCTGAAAGTCACAAAAAATCAGAACACAAAAGCTCTGAAAAAACCTTTTGGGTGGATTCTTGCAATTTACTTTTTGACCTCAGAAGTATTTTAAGAAATTCAAGAAGTTCTAAATGGTCAGGTTTTAATTACTACTTTTGAACAAATTTAGAGTCAAAGCAGCAGCTGGCAACTCTGCAAACGTTACATAGCAGCTCTCTTAAGTCTTTTGAGACCAGTCTGCCACTATTTCCATTTACAGCTATAGTAAGAAGTCCTATAAATCTCAACAATTCCACCATTTCAAAGGTACTAAGCACTCACATTTACAAATTAAACTAGAGCTGTCTGAACTGTTGCAAAGTCTTCCAAAACATAGACATAAAAGTCTTAACGAGGATTCTTAGAAGCATCTTTTTGAGAACGGTGGCTTTTTGAGAACTGGCTAAAACCAGTTCTCAGTTAATAATCAAGGGACAAATCCAAGTGCAGTAAGATTTCTTGGATCACTACAATACACATCTACTCTCAGAGAAGGCACACTAAATTACCTATTGGCTGATGGCAGCAAGGTGAGATTAAAGGACGCTCTACTTCCAAGCCTGTTAAATTATACTAAGCCTGAGCTCTCTTATTTAAGAATCATAGAATCATTTAGGTAGAAAAGACCTTTAAAGTCATTGAGTCCAACCATTAACCCAGCACCACCAAACCCCCCCACTAAACCATGCCCATAAGTGCCTCATCTACATGTCTTTTAAATACCTCCAGGAATGGTGATTCCACCCATTCCCTGGGCAGCCTGTTCCAACCCTGTTGACAACTCTTCCTGTGAAGAAATTTTTCCTAATATCCAATCTAAACCTCCTCGGGTGCAACTTGAAGCCATCTTCTCTTCTCCTATTGCTTGTTGCCTGGGAGATCAACCCCCACCTCTCTACTACCTCCTTTCAGGTAGCTGTAGAGAGCAATAAGGTCTCCTTTGACCCTCCCCTGGGCTAAACAACCCCAGCTCCCTCAGCTGCTCCTCATAAGACTTACACTCCTGACCCTTCAGCAGCTCTGTTACCTTTCTCTGGACATGCTCCAGCACCTCACTGTCTTTCTCATAGTGAGGGGCCCAAAGCTGAACACAGGATTTAAAGTGTGGCCTCACCAGTGCCGAGTATGAGGGAAAATCACTTCTTTGGTCGTGCTGGCTACACTACTTCTGATACAGGCCAGGATACCACTGGCCTTCTTGGCCCCCTGGGCACACTGTTGGCTCATGTTCAGTCACCTGTCGATCAGCACCCCTAGGTCCTTTTCTGAAAATTTCAACTGCATCTTCAATAACCAACCACATAATAGAGATGCATGAAAACTTTACTGCTATCTTCTGAAAATGTTTTTCATACTGTAAAGGCACCTACCTATTAAAGCTTAAAGAAAATCTTTACATAGAATATTAAAAACCAAACTAGGCCATTCATAACCTCCTGAAACACGGTTTCAGTGGTGTGTGGGTGCCCTCTTCAGGTCAATGTGGACTTTCAGTTGTGCACAAAATAAAACTATATGAAACAATCCTATGAAAATGTAACCCTGAAAAACTTACCTGACAAAGACCACTGTCAAAAGATTGCTACAGAGCTTTCTCACTCAATACTTTACACTGTCAACACTTTAGCAAAATACTCTAAGTTAATATGTAGCTTCCAGTGTCTGACGCCATTACATTTGCACGAGAAAATGACACTGCACTAGCATTCACCCACAGGAGTGTTTCTCTTCCCACTAAAGAAGCAGAATGTGGAAGGAAAACATGAAAAAAGAGATGCAACATTCAAGAGTACAAGCTGCTCCAGAAAGTTTAACTTGTGAACTCATATAACTTCCTTCCTGAAGACAAGATTTGTAAACTGATTGCTGGTCAACTGGGCCACAAAAATTCTGGAAAATGTCAGTACGCTGGCACTGACGTATTTTCTTGTTCTTGTCCATAACTATCGTCAACATTTATTTCCCCTATTGCAAAAAGGTCCCTTAGACTTTATGTGTGGTAAGTACTCTCATTGCCAGGATTGTGAAGGTGTTTATAGGGATGAGGTCTAAAGCTCTGTGAGATAGGTGGCCAAGGAGATAACAATACAAGGCTGCAATATGCTGACTGAAGAGGAAGCCATAAGATGAAGGTCAAACAGCTTCACTAATGGCTCAGGTGGGGGAAGGAGATGGCAATACTGAGGTGTTACAGCTTGGTTCTGCCCTTCAGCAAGATATGCACATGTTCATCTGCAAGCCACGTAGCTCAACCCAATCAAAGCTACCTAAACCCTCACTGTCCTTCCTTTATATATGAAAAACACACCCACCAACATGAAAATTATAAAGTGGCTGCTCTCCTACCATCTTTTATGGCAGCCAACAGGGAATCAATCCTGTTTCACTACAGCAGGTATAAAATTGGTATTTTAAGTCTGCCATGGTGTGGACAACCCTACCTCTCAGAGAGGTTGACGGGCTTGCTCCTCTCTCCTCCCCAAAGCAGGAACATCTCTTTGGTAAGATTTGTGCCTCTGCTATCTAGTGGATAATACTCGATGAAACTAAACTTAATTATAAGTTAAGTTTAATTAATTGTAAACTGTAAACTCAGCTTAATCAATCATTGACTAGCCTTAACATATTTAGAGCTAAGGCAGCAACTGCATTCCAAATCTTCATATCTGTAGCCTCACTGAACTATCTGTTTTTGATTTTGCAAAATTGTCTCAGTGAAAGTCCTCAGGGAGTCTCTGTCAGGCAAACATCAAATTAGTACTCTTAAGACAACACTGCATAAGAAAGTTGGCTAAACATGAAAGCAGCCTAACAGAAGCTTAAAATAGCAAACCAGACCATTTTTGTCTAGAGACTAGAATTTTCTTAACTTTTATAATTTTGGTTACATCAGACCAAAACTAAATTTCTTTTTTAGTTTCAAAACTTGGCATTATTACTTATATGTACACATGTCACTTGACTTCTGAAATAGGGAAAAAGAAAACTGTGTACAAGCTAAGCAGCAGATTCATACTTACCTGTCCCCATGCATACATATTGTTATGAGTCTGAGAGGGATTTACTTTTGAAAGCAGGAAGCGAGCCTTTAAAAAACAAAACAAAGACAATAAATTAATCTTCTCAAATAGGATTTTCTTGCACTCAGAAAAAAGTTGCACATGTATTTGAAATATGTCATTTCTACTATTTGGAGATGCAGACACCTGTCCAGAACTGCAAATAGCACCTCTATAAATAAATCTACTACCTGGATGCTATAGCTATAATGCAGAATTGCTAAGAACTTTTTGATGCAGCTGAAAGTAAGTTTTTGTCTTTTTCTAAGCATTAACAAAGTAAATGTGAATATTAACAAGACATTAATAAAGAAGTTTTTAAAAAATAACACGAAGAATAACTCTGGTATTGGTTCAGAGACCCACACAAGCACTGTCTTTTCTGTCCTACACACCTTACACAAAGAATCCAAGAGTCAAAGTCAGTAGAGTAAAAAAAATAATAACTAACAGGATTTACAGATTAGAGAAAAAGCTGCTATTAAATATCTGGCTCTGTAAAAGCTTTAAGATTCAAAATGTTCACTTGCAATTTATATACATTTTAGCACAGAAATGCATGTTTACTACTAAAACATCTCATGACATTACCAACACACCATTTCCTAGATTATATAAATACCTGGCTTCCTCCATGCTCTGTATCAATGTATCTGGGCATTGGAAATCTGGAATGAAGAATTTCTTGGGCATCATCTATTGGAGCTTGTAGCAAGTGGTGAAAATTTTCATATTCCGGCATATCTTGGTACCCTGACTTACGCCACTGAGCTATGGTCTGGGCACAGGGAAAAGAAAGAAGTTTAGAACTGATTCACCAATCTTTCTCAGAAAATACACAGGACTTTTCTGAGGAAAATGTGCCATTGGTAGCCTTTTTTCTATCACTCACCCCTTTCTGCCCTGTATGCAAGTTAATTTTTAAAAGCCAAGATGTGTAAGTAACATGCTACTAGATTTCTTTTTTTTTTTTTTTAAACTCTTAACATTTTGTGATCCATCTGTCTTTCCTCTTTTGTCATCTTTGGTATGTTAAATATTTAGTTTAGAAGGTCAAAGATACTATTTACACTTCTCTATTTTGCATGTCTAGGAAACATAAGAAATAAGTATTTATACTGATATTTATCTTTCAGAGGTTGTAGCGAAACCTCATCACTTTCTAGCAGTGAAGTTGGCTGCTCAAGGACAGCTCAGTGACACAGCCTGCTGTTAGGAAAGACCCCAGGGGGGACTCTCAGCAGGCATTCCTTCCTCCTCTGCTTGGCAGCTGCTTTTAAGCTGAAGGTCTCATTCCTGACTCCTGCTTGAGCTACACAGCAGCCACACCTGTGTCTGAGCATGTACCCTACTCATCCCAACTCCCATCCAGGTACCTGACTACCTAACTACAACCTGGACCTGCTTCATCCCCATCGACTTGTCTGGTGATATGGACGAAAGGCTGAGCCTGGCTACTGCCCACAACTACTCTGCTTGCCTTGCTCTGGTACACTGGGGGCCAGGTCTCCACTGGCAAGACCCCTGACTGCCTTGCAGTGATGATCAGTTCCCTGTTCCCTTTCCCTCACAAAGCAGCCCACCCCTGCTGCTTCCTGACAAAAATGAGATAACATTTTGCTGCTTAAGAAGCGTTGAAGTTTAGGAAATATTTTTATCAGTGCAGCTACAAGGATATGATGCAGAACGGTATTTTCCAAACTCTCAGCTGTGAACCATTTATAGTTGCAAAGTAGTAAAAAGCAGCAGCTCAGTTCCTCCAGAGAAGCAGAGAACTAGGAAATCACATGCATTTGTATTTAAATTACCAAGGAATGTCTATCTACCTAACTACCAGGAGCAGTTCCATTCCTCCAGGACAGTGCAGATGAAGGATGAATATAAAACTGTGTTCTGACTCCCTGTCCCTGAAGAACTAATTTAAAAGTCTAAAATAAATGAGTGAAAATTTGGGGAGAAAGGGAGGGGCAGGGAATAACACTTTTAAAGGAAGGAAAAATACTGATCTAACACAAATCATCTGCATATTGAAGCTAATTAATCTTAAACTCATCATAAGAAATAGGACCAAAACATCAAATAATGTCAGTTATCTGTGTATAGGCATGTCAAAGCACCAAACTATAAACTTTAACTACAACTCTGCTATCAGCCAAGCAGATGACAGGGTCAAATACTGAGGTGCATTGGAACTGGTGCTTGAATTCCATAATGTAGCACTCCTACCGAAAAAGAGTATTTATGTAAGCAATGACAACTCTTACCTCCCCATGATAAATAAGGATTTGGAAAAAGGTGTCCATAAGGAGAATGCGATCTGGTAAAATGCTGCTGCTATCCAGAAGAACAGGCTAAGGTTTAAAAATAAATAAAAAATTACCAACTCATGTATAATTGGACAATCAGATGGAATTGCCAGCTTTTTGAATCAGTAACTGAATCTTAGGAATCACTTACTAAAACTCCATATTTGCTCCTTTTCATGTCCCACATCTGCAACCCACACAATCTCATTCTGAAGTTATCCAGCCTGATTCTGAATACATAACTTCATGAAAGTAATAAAAAATGTATTCAAGACCTGAAACTTCTTTCATTATTATGCGCTTTTCTAGTCTTGCAAGTACCTCCATATTTACCTATACAATGTCATTATTTTGAATTGTATTTCAATGTATAAAGATTTAGAAGTTATTTGAGTATTAGATTTGGAGGCTACGGATTGTTTGGGGTTTATTTTAGTCTTGTTCTCGCAGCTGTTATTACTGTGCCTATATATCCACCAACACTGTATATAGTAAATATGCATGACTTATGAAATCTAATGTAATATTTAAGGTTTTAATTCACCTTTTTAAGGGTAATGACAACATATTGGCACTATATGATTTAACTGAATCAGTACCATATGATGGACTTGAATCAATATTGCTAGGGATACCAAAAATATTAACCATTCCAAGAATGAAAAAAAAGTACTATTACTCACTCTACACTGAGACATCAGCTCCTGCTTAATCAGATTTCTCCTTTGCATCACACCAATGTGACTGCTTGTTTTTCATACATGGGAGAATGATCTTACACCTGTGAGCTTCACATGCCACCTTACTATTTTAAACTCCACTTTTAAAAGTCCTTTTTTTTAACCCCATGGATAGTTTAAAAAAAAAAAAAAAATCCTAACAGAACTTAGAATGCCAACCTGCCAAGAGCTTTTACTACTATGTTTGTTTCACTGTCTCACTCTCTTTTATGTAGCAGATTATTTTGGCTGTCTCCTGTCTTATACTTCTTTCAGAAGCTTCTTGGAAGATCAGCTTTTTATTTTAGGTTTATACAGAACGTGCCGTGACAAGGTCAACTGGAAGGTTCTGTACCAAATCTACACATAAAGGGGAACCACATCAAAACTAGAAACTTTGGATTAGGGCATTAAGATAGAGGAAATTTTGTATATTTCAAAAAAACACCAACTTTTCTTTCAGACTCAACAGAAAAAGTACATTTTTAATTAAACCCATTTTTTGTTTATATTTACATTCTGGAACCACAAACACAAATCTGCTACATCTCTCAAAAAATAACAAAAAAACCCATTCCTTAGTTTAAAACATCACCTCTTTAAAAAGCGACTTTTGATCTCAAGACTTCATAGTATGTTGTAAATTAAATGAATATTCTTTCTCATAAAGTAGATTATAAATCAACACCTTTTATAACATGCAATAGTGAGAACAACAATCACTTCTCTCAAAAAAGCACCTCTTAACCTACTATGAAGTTATATTTACTGATACCTCTGGAGGTCCATTGAAAGAGTAGGCATAAAGAATTGGCTGAACCATGATAAGCGACTGGGTTAGATCTTGACGCATAAAGTGATGACGATAGTATGAGCTCTCATCTGGACTGTTGTTAAAAACTTGTAAGAAAGGAGATCTTCTCAAGTGAAACATAAACTGCAAAACAAGAACCATTTGTCTGAACTCTCAGAGATAAAAAGGACAGTTGTACAAGGAGAGAAATGCTTTCCACAAACTACGAGATCAATGCCACAACAAAATTGAATTCTAACTCCTTTAACATTTCTAACTTGTATATGCAGCTCTGCCAGTTTTTATATACTCTCATGACAGCAGAAGAGGTATCAGAATGGATAAACCTACAAAGCTGTTTTGAAGTAAGAGAAAAATTTAATATTTCTTCTTCTGCAGTACTAACTGATAAATAGTATGACTAAACATTGTTTAATCCTTTCTTTACTCTAAGTTCTGCTGTTCCTGTGAGGGAGGCTACTGTGCTGGAACAAAGTAACTTATAGCATGTGTACAGAAAAAAGAACATCAACCACAGCAAAGCTGAACTTTGCTAGTAAAATGGAGAAAGTATATCCCCTCATTGCTGAATCAAAGTATATCCCCTCATTGCTGAATCAA